>NC_083572.1:116320266-116322766 GCF_027579695.1 Neoarius graeffei | reverse complement strand
TCCAGAGGAATGGACAAAATTCCAGCATGACGAGAGATCCTTCAGGAGAGGTTTGGATACCAAACGGCTTGAAACGGAGTACAATTTCGTTTTCACTGGTGAAACACCGGACAAATGGATTAAAATCATCTGTATTCTAAATGGATTATATTTAAAAAATGGAATTTTCACAGCGTGCGACAGCAGCGGCAAACCTTTTGGATTACCTCTTCTAAAATACACTTTAAGGATTTTAAAAAAGTTTCCACGCTTCAACCAAACTCTTCCTGACACAACATCCGCGACCCACCTCCTGGATTGGATAGAAGTGCAACTGTGCTTCATTCGAGGTGTCATTCAACCGCGCCTTGCCAATAGGAGAGCTGAACGGGGACAACAGGTGGGCCGCAACAAACTCTCTTTCTTGTGGCAGAACAGAAGATCAAGAGCTATTGAAATCATTCTAAATAATAGCCAATATCCGAATCCGCCACCAGCCATCGACAATGTAGACATAGTCCAGAAATACTACACTGATAAATATTCAGAAACTGACAACGCGCCGCTACAGGATGTACCGTGGCAACAACCATTTGCGGTACACCCTGTTTCCAATGAATTAAATTCGGAGGGCTTTACAGAGACTGAGGTAGAGAAGGTCATATATGCCCTCCCGAACAATAAAGCCAGCGGCTCTGATGGAGTGACGTATGAGACTTTTAAAACCACAAAAGAAATCTCGTGTCCGGTGCTCACAAACATCTTCAATACATGCCTATTAAATGGCAGAGTGCCCGAGTCATGGAAGGGTGCTCTCATTCACAGGATTCCAAAGAAAGATAATATTCCAGGAGACACCTCCACATGGAGGGATATTTCACTATTACCAACAATATACAAAGTGTTTATGAAATGCCTGTTATTGCGCATCCTGCCCTGGCTCATGGAAAATACAATTCTTTCACCCTATCAAAAGGCATACATCAACCGTCAGGGCATGCACGAACACGTGTTTTGTTTAAAGACGGGAATTGATGATTTTAAACATGATTCTAGTAAATTCTTCGCTGTATTTCTGGACTTCCGTGATGCATTCGGCACCCTTCCTCATACTGTAATGATACATGCGCTAAAAGAAATAAACCTTCCCCAGGCCTATATAAACATAATAACAGACGTCTATAAAACATCATTCACCCAGGTGATCTGTGGTAAGACCCTAACCGATCCAATCCGCCTATCAGTAGGGATTAAAACTGGCTGTCCCTGGAGCACCATCAATTTCATCTTAGCCATTGATAACTGGCTGAAATGGATGGGCCAGTGCGCACCTGAAGGAGTGCGCTCCCCATGCCCCGTACAGGGATATGCAGATGACGTACAGATCGCCTCCAGACACGAGTCTGTAATACATCACATGCTGGCTTGCACAGAACAATTCTTGTCGTGGTCAAAGCTCCGGGTGAAGCCGACAAAATGTGCTGTTTTTTATGAGGCGCGGCGGAGGAAACCGCTGGTATCATTCGCAACGCGATAAGCCACCCGCCTTCTCAATATTACAGCAACCAATACAAGTGTACTCACGTAATGAACAGTACACATACCTAGGCCACAAATTCAATGTGGTAGGTGACTGGGAACAGCAACAGTCAGAACTCATTATTGAGTATACTCGTAGATTAGATCTTGTTGACTCGGCCCCCCTACCCGTCATGATGAAAGTGCAAGCCATACGAGAAATAGCCCTGTCCAAAGTCCAACACCTTTTTGCAAACCTCCACCTTCCACAAAAAGCCCTCACTGAACTTAATAGCATAACTGTCCATACTGTAAGACAGTGGTTTGGGCTAAATACCCACTCAACAAGGGACATAATTTTTCAATCCAAGAGGGAGGGGGGGTTGGGTGTCCCAAACATCGAATGGATTTATACTGCTTCCAGGACGAGCCATCTACTCAATATGCTGAACAACGATGACCTGCGAATTAGGGAGATGGCCCGGGCGTCGCTATTCCAACATCTGCAGCGAAGGAAAATTCTGTTTGCACTTGATAGCGATGCACAATTTCTCAGATTCCAGGTGAAAGGGAACGGTAAATTGGACAGTAGAGCAACAGGCTTTGGTGTGAGGTCGGACTGGCTCGATTTGAACGATCTTTGCAACCGCACCAAAATACATCTGCGGTGGGCCAAACTAGATGCCGCAAAAGTAACATCTTTTGATAACATCATAACGGACCCATTTATATATGCACGTGCAACTTACATGCAAGACGAAGGAGAACAGGAGCTGCCCGCAAAACATGCGCGGGCTTTAATCCTTCATATGAAACGGTCCCAGAGCGCACAGCACTGGGCCAGCCTGAATCTGCAGGGAAAATTGACCGGTTTGACCTTTGCAGATCATGCACTGTCTCACTCTGTGCTCAGCAACTGCTCTGTTGGTGAGGACATTTTAACTTTTACAATCAAGGCTCTCCTCCAGGTCCTCCCAACAAAATATAATCTGGCTACCTGGTA
>NC_083572.1:116142766-116317766 GCF_027579695.1 Neoarius graeffei | reverse complement strand
CACCTGCAGGATGGAGAATTGGAGTGAGAACCTCCTGCTGCTTACGGAACCACGTTCATCACTCAGGCGTTTCAGCAGTTATCGCATAATCAATAATCATTAACGTCTCAACACAGTAACCGCAGGTTTAGGTTCCGATCCGAAAACCTTCTGCCTGAAATTTGTGTCCAATTCAAACTGACAAGCAGGAATAATGAAGGTGATGCTGATGTCGAAAACTGTACAAAAAAATGTATAAAAAGCTTAATCTTGCAACCAGCAGAGCAGTCAATTCCCAACCTTCTGGCACAGAGAGAGGAATTCTGGGTAAAACTGGGGATTAGTGACACTGGTGTTTTAGCTGTTAATCAGTCTGGGTGAAATGATGATCCAACACTGATACTGTCGTAAAAACGGGTCACATGATTCATTCTGAGAGAACTGATCAGTACCTTTATAAGAGCCAGTTCACACTGAACATGTTTCTGAAGTGAGCCATGCCTGTGTCACTTACTCTTCCATTTTAATAAGTAGAGATCCTCCAAACCCAAGCCGGACATCACACTGCTCTTACATTTCCTTTGTGTCATTCACATCACTTGTGAATGGAAGTAAATCATAAACTTGACAAAAAGCCACTGAAATCTAAAAACCCACACTTTCCATACACTGTGCACTTTATTTAAGATCATAAAGATGTTGTTATTCAGCTGCATAAAGTGTTTGTTCACCATGAGGCTCCTTTTACAGCTCATGAGGGATCGTGTGGATCAAAATTAACGCTGTCGAAGACAGATTCTCGTTCTCCTGAGTGCTCACTGGCTGCTGAAGGACTGAGTGAAACCAAAACACGCATCACCACCATCACTAACCTCACTGTTGGTGAAAGTGCAAAAATATCACACAAATGAAGTGTGTTGAACAGTTTACTGTTATGAACGTGAATTAAAACTATGAGTAAAATATGTCATGGCATTCTGTTATCAGACCTCACTGTGTCCTTCTCTTCTGTCCAAACTCATAAAACTGTTCACAGGATTTAAATCACTGAACATTCAGTCACGCTGAGGAATCTATTTACAAACCTGAGGTGGACACACACCATCACACACACTGTTCGAGACTTCACCACACAGTTTATCGTACAGGATCTTGTACAGTGTGATGAGGATCATCGTAAAGCATCACTGAAGTGACACAGAGTGAAACCATCACAAAGAAAGCAAGTCTGTCATCTTATTTCAGTCCTTTATCAGATCATTTAATGGAGAACCGAGTGTAGATAATCTGGATCCAGCCGGTTTTAGAGACTATAAAGTTATAATGGAAATGGAACTCGAAAGATTAGAGGATAAAAATAGCTTTTGGAAATGGGGGTGTGATATTATTAAGTTCAGAGATTAAGTTCAGAGTCATTGCTGAACTGCTGAGTCTCTGAAAACTGGATAAAACCATGATTTTATTCTGATTCGTCTCAAACCTTCATCAGAAAATGTGTCCAGATAACATGTCGCTCCATCTTTAAAAGATTCCTTTAATTTCATCAGCATCTCATTTTCAAGAGCATGATGATGATGTATGTGTGTAAGTATTATGTTCTCATTTATTCAAATGTAAATGTGAGAAGCGATTTTGGGTGAAGTTCACTAGCGCTAACAGCTTTCAAATCTTGTGATCTTCAAAAAGCCACGCCCACAAAACCTCAGCTAGATGGAGTTTTATGAGTTGACAGCTGCCTCTTTCTCCTGATTGTTTAATTGTTGGTGGTTCACATCGTGTGTTTACAGTGTGAGGAGATATTCTACTGAAGGTGCAGGAACACAAGGAGAAACATCACACACACACACACACACACACACACACCACTGAGTACAGCATTAACGCTGTGTAATGTCTAATGTTTCTTCCTGTTAACAGCACATACCGTTTTGAAGATCTCGGCTTAAAAGCCCTGGTTTATCTTTGGCAGGACAAATGCTCAGGTCAGTAAAACCCTCCGTCCATCATCTTACTGTCTGACCAACACCAACCCCAACACACTTATCTACTCCGTTTGCATAACAAATAAGTCTGACACACACACAATTCCACTTCCCCTCTATCGTACTATACATCTCTCTCTCTCTCTCACACACACACACACACACACAGAGCAGGGATTTGCATATGTACATGTGTGGAGGGTTTTTCCTGTTACACCTAACAGTAAAACTCAAAATAGATTTCATCAAGCTGCGACGCTGGATCTGATCTCTGCAGGGACAGGAACACAGCTTTTACACAGGATTAACCAAATAAAGTCATAAACAGTACGCGCGCACACACACACACATACACACACACACACACATTTCCCCACTTTATTGTATAAAAGCTGTAAAAGCCATCAGTGTGTGAATGAGAGGTGTGAATGCACTGTACCTCCTCTTCACATCTGCTCCATGTTCAGGAGGTGACATGAGAAGAAGTTTGAACAGGAAATGGAAAAAGGATTTAAACACCACAGAAAAAAAAATAACCAAAAAGCAGTGCATTTTACATCCTTAACTAACTCACACTGCCAACAGGACCATCTCTACTCATTAACAGGACAAATGAAATAAGTCAGTAATAAATAAACTAACAAAAAAAATCTCAGTTTTAAAGTTAGTTTAATGTCAACAAAGATAAATAAATGCGCATTAATTTCAGTTTAATGTTCATAGAATATTAATCAGAGTTAAACAGACAGCTCTTAAACCTCATTATTATCCTGAAAATAGGTTTTAATCTGTTAAAAGCAGATTATTTTTGTATCCGAGCAGCTTTTTTTTTCCTGTTAAAGAACTTTTTTCCCTCAGGCGGAGGGCGATGCTGTCACACATCACATAAATATTTACTCTGATAAAAGCTGGAGCTCGGATTTAAAGTGAGTGAATGTTTTTACCTCAGAGAGCTGAACTTCACTCGCTCTGCTTTCTTTTCTTCAGTAGTTTTGTCTAAAAGCTGCGTCTTCGAGAAAAACACATCATGCTGAAGAAACTCCAGAGCTGCCGACTCTCACAGCCCGCTCTTCTTCTGCCTGCTGCTCGCCCACCATCGGATATTTCCGGCTACGATCGCCTATTTCCGGCTAGGATCGGATATTTCCGGCTAGGATCGCCTATTTCCGGCTAGGATCGGATATTTCCGGATGTCCTCGGTTCTGCTCTGGTATTTTCGGATCTACTCGGTCACCGTCAGCGCTGCTACTCGGTTATTTTCGGTTTTGTTCACCTTCGACTGTAAATTTGCATGAATTTTATGCAAAGTGGGGTTTTTTCCCGCATAAATGAGCATACACTCTAAAAATGCTGGGTTGTTTGTTCAACCCAAACACTGGCTTGAGGCTGTTTGAGGAGTTTGTTTGTTTGTTTGTTTGTTTGTTTGTTTGTTTGTTTGTTTGTTTGTTTGTTTGTTTGTTTGTTTCATGCGGATTGAGGATCTGCTGTGGCGACCCCTAATCGGGAGCAGCCAAAAGAAGAAGAAGAATTTTTATTTTTATTTTTGATATTGGGATGTTGGGACAGCCCTGTGATGACCTGGCGACTTGTCCAGGGTGAACCCCGCCTCTCACCCGTAGTGAGAGGGTTAGGGTTGGAAAATGAAAACAATTTCAGAATAAAATAAAGATTTGTATTTATTGTTAACTTTTATTTTTCCAGCACAGAGACATGCCCTTCATGAAATGATTGATATTAATAACTATTATTGCAGCTTGCTAGCTAATTGTGTGAATATCTTACATTAGCTAATTTAACATTGTCAGTTAGGCCCTGGCCACACTACAGCTCGCATTGGGAGCAAACGTTTGTGGCAATGAAAAATTGGTAGCCTTGCTACCAGTCGTGCGATACAGTGAATGCTCTCTGAGCTTTGCAAGTTTTTTTGGTGTGTTTCCACCTCGTGAGTGGCCAAAAACGTCATGAAAAATTTCAGTGCATGCACTGAAATTTGGTGGTGATGTTTTTGTTGGCAAACTAAGCAGGGAATACTTTCTGAAGCTCGGGGAGCATTGCCACCAAAACGCCTCATTTTCATTGATAAACCATCGCAAAGATTTGTGAGCTGTAGTGTGACCATAGCCTGAGCAAATGTTTGTGTTTGATAATGTTCACCTCAAACAGAGCTAAGTAATGATAAACTTGTTAATCACCATATTAGTGTCTCATCCTGATATAAAACCTATTTTAAAGTGACATGTTAAATCAACTCAATCTGTGTTGTGTTTGATTCACAGGTCCAACATTACTCTCACATTACTTACTAAAACAAATAGATGGAACAGTGGAATTCCCATGTCTGTTGTTCAGATCTGTTTTAATGACAAACTGTTATCTACTGTTTATAACTGTTCTGTTTATATTGTATAATGCATGAATTTAAAAAATCTGGTACAATAAAACATTTCTTGCACATCTTTGGGCAAATCATTAGGGTATAATAATAATAATAATAATAATAATAATAATAATAATAATAATGGGCGGCACGGTGGTGTAGTGGTTAGCGCTGTCGCCTCACAGCAAGAAGGTCCTGGGTTCGAGCCCCGGGGCCGGCGAGGGCCTTTCTGTGCGGAGTTTGCATGTTCTCCCCGTGTCCGCGTGGGTTTCCTCCGGGTGCTCCGGTTTCCCCCACAGTCCAAAGACATGCAGGTTAGGTTAACTGGTGACTCTAAATTGAGCGTAGGTGTGAATGTGAGTGTGAATGGTTGTCTGTGTCTATGTGTCAGCCCTGTGATGACCTGGCGACTTGTCCAGGGTGAACCCCGCCTTTCACCTGTAGTCAGCTGGGATAGGATCCAGCTCGCCTGCGACCCTGTAGAAGGATAAAGCGGCTAGAGATAATGAGATGAGATGAGATAATAATAATAATAATAAATGTTTTATTACTGATTAATAATGGTTAGCAATGAATAAATAATGATTAGGCTACTGGCTAATTAAGGAGGAACAGGGGCTAATAATAATGCATAAATGAGGTAAATTTAATTCAATCACTGCAGTCAATATAATCAAAATACTGGGCTGAAGCAGAAACCCAGCTACGATGTAAATTTTTCTGAACAGTCTTGTTAAAGTAACCCAATACTTTGGTTAAATCTGTAATGCAATCTGCTGGGTTAAATGTATAACTCACTTCTCTGTTGTAAGATAACCCAGTGTTGTGTTGGTCCAATATTTACCCAGCGTCTGGGTTATAAACAACCCAATTGGGTTATTTTCAGCTCAGCATTTCTTTTTAGAGTGTAATTGTGTTTATAAATCTTAGAATGTCGCGTACTGTCTGACTCAGTTCTGCCACTAATTTGGACAAAACAAGGCTTCCACCAACTGGCAGGCACTGCTAGAGCACTCTGCATCAAAACATCTCAGGACAAGAACCATTTTTCTCTGTTATTGTGCCTTGTGTCATCTCTCACTTCAGCCATGGACTGTTCACTGTTCTCTCAGCTGCGAAGGGCTACAGGTGCCTCCACTTTCATACCAACAGCTTCTTACCCTCAGCAGAACTCCTCACAACATCACTCATCTCCCCGAATGCTGTTTACACTCAGATTCACCACATTCAGTTGTACTGTGATGTCTTTGGATTCACTCTGGGCTGGACAGGCCGTCTGGCGTACCGGGCAAAATCCCGGTGGCCTAACGGTCCAAGTGGCCTGACGGTCCAAGATATTAATTAAATAATAATTTTACTTTGAAACCGGCAGTGCGGCGCATAATATAGAGTCGCGGCGCCCTATTGGTCTATTTTCAGTGGACTGAACCAATCAGCGGCGCTCTAGCACGCCCACCCCTCCTATGCCCCTTCCCTGTACCGAATCAGCTCCGCCGAGATTTTGCCCGGTTCGTAGATTACCTGTGGAAGGATGGAGAAACCAAAACGCAAAGGTGGCACGGCGAGGCTGCGAGAGAAAAAAATTAAACAGCTCGAAGCAGATGCAGTAAAATGCTCAAAAATAACAGACCTGTTCACTGGAGGGACTGCTGTAGCCTCCACATTGTCCCAGTTTGAGGTTTTTGAAAGGGAACCCGATGCCGTGGGACAGAATGAGGGAACTGTAGCACAGCAGCAGCCGGTAAGCAAGCAGTAACGTTAGGACTAACTTAGGATAATAGGGACTTTAAGGTGATGGAAGTAAGCAACGTTAGCTCTATATCACACGAGAATCATGAGCAACTGTTATTTTTACATGTCGTAGCAGTTGCATTAAATAGTGCTTTGCTTTCGTTTCTGCTCCACCATGCGAGTTCCAAATAGATTTATTTAATCAATTAATTATTTATGGAGTAGTTTATAAATTGCAATATTCTATCCCTCTCTTCCTGTCTAGTCAAGCCAGGCTCTTGTGGCAGGTGAGGTTGAAGAGAGTGAAGACACAGTAGATTACTTTTCACGACCAGAGCCTGGTAGGATGCAAGCATTTTTAATGCATCATCCCAAACAAGATGCTACAAACACAATTGCAAAGAGGGTGTTCACTAACAAAGATGGCACAAGCAGGAAGTGGCTGACGTACTGTAATCAATGTCATGCTTTATTCTCTTTTGTATGCTTGGCTTTTAGCAAGACCTCTGAAGGGTCTTCTGGCGTACATAGATGTTCATAGGATCGTCAGGGTATGAGAGCGTTTGTTCAAGTCAAGTGAGCTATCTACCAAGTGAGTAAACATAATACACCTCACTACAATATAAAAGTGTGATGACCCTGAGGTTGTTTTGAACATTTATTAACTTGTATGTACCTAATCTTAAATTGTTTTAATGTCTTCCTTTTCCTTTCTGTCTGTGTACTTGTGTGTGTGATTGGCTGCAGGTGGGATGATTACGAGAGTGACTGTGTCAGTGTGTAGGTGTGTCCAAGTAGCAGATTGGACTGAAGACTGCAGATAAGGTCGGTTCCTCCCAGCTTCTGGGGGCTCTCTTCCAACCATGCCCCATTGTGTGCAAGAAGCATTTTAAATAAATCATTGACTGCATAGTTACTGTGCATTTGTTGGTGTTTTTGGGGGGCCGGGAATTCTTGCTTTAAATGTTGCACCATTTCCCCTTGGCCAGGATGTAACAACCGTAAAAAAATGTACATTGCTTCATGGAAAACAAACGGTACTTAAACAAGTGCAATGAGAGATAGCAACCTGGCCCCAACCGGTGTGTTTGGCTCCCCATAAAGACGGCACACACACACACACACTGCAGGGTGACAGACAGACAGACTAACAGACGGGGTCATTGCAATACCTGGCCAAACCTCCTCCGGGGGGGCAGGTTACTAGTCGTTTGTACTCCGGTAATTATGAGCCTGTTGAAGTCTTAATATTGGCCTGCCTAAGTCAAAAATGCCCGGCCCGTTTTTTTGTCCCAGTCCAGCCCTGGATTCACTTGTGTCATTTGATCCATATTCCCTTATGTCCATTCCATTTTACACCAATGTTCATCTGCACTTTACTATCTTGCATTACATTAATCCATGTCTCTGGACTCATGACACTCACATATCCTGCCATTTGCACATGTTACTTTTGCACTTTACTGCCACCCTGCCTCATGGTCTCGTCTTACACCACCACTTAATGCTGCTTTTATTTTGCACTTCTCTTGAGATACTAACTGCATTTAATTGTTTTTGTGCTTGTATTCTGTTCAATGCAGACAGGGGAGTATAAAAGATGGATAAGTGGGGAGACACATGAATTTACTGAACAATGTAGGGCCAGAGATCACAATTGCACAGAAGAAAGCAAGAGCAAATATAGAGAACTCGATAAGAGAGTTAAGAATAGTGCAGAGAAAGACTGGAAGTCTTGGATAGATGATCAAGCAAAGGAGCTCGAAGCTGCAGCAAGTTCAAACAACCAGAGAGAGGTACAGTGGTGCTTGAAAGTTTGTGAACCCTTTAGAATTTTCTATATTTCTGCATAAATATGACCTAAAACATCATCAGATTTTCACACAAGTCCTAAAAGTAGATAAAGAGAACCCAGTTAAACAAATGAGACAAAAATATTATACTTGGTCATTTATTTATTGAGGAAAATGATCCAATATTACATATCTGTGAGTGGCAAAAGTATGTGAACCTCTAGGATCAGCAGTTAATTTGAAGGTGAAATTAGAGTCAGGTGTTTTCAATCAATGGGATGACAATCAGGTGTGAGTGGGCACCCTGTTTTATTTAAAGAACAGGGATCTATCAAAGTCTGATCTTCACAACACATGTTTGTGAAAGTATATCATGGCATGAACAAAGGAGATTTCTGAGGACCTCAGAAAAAGCGTTGTTGATGCTCATCAGGCTGGAAAAGGTTAAAAAACCATCTCTAAAGAGTTTGGATTCCACCAGTCCACAGTCAGACAGATTGTGTACAAATGGAGGAAATTCAAGACCATTTTTACCCTCCCACAAGTGGCCGACCAGCAAAGATCACTCCAAGAGCAAGGCATGTAATAGTCGGCGAGGTCACAAAGGACCTCAGGGTAACTTCTAAGCAACTGAAGGCCTCTCTTACATTGGCTAATGTTAATGTTCATGAGTCCACCATCAGGACAACACTGAACAACAATGGTGTGCATGGCAGGGTTGCAAGGAGAAAGCCACTGCTCTCCAAAAAGAACATTGCTGCTCGTCTGCAGTTTGCTAAAGGTCATGTGGACAAGCCAGAAGGCTATTGGAAAAATGTTTTGTGGACGGATGAGACCAAAATAGAACTGTGGCAGCGGGGGCGTAGTCAAGCGCCGGTCTGTGACAGGAGGGTGGAGCCAGGGAAGGTGAGTGGCAGAATCGCTTCACCTGACTGTAATTAACCTGTGTTTGTGTGTTTTCCCAGTAACCGCTCCCTATTTAAGGAGGCAGAGAGAGAGGAGAGGGAGCGCAACCCGGGATCAGACGAGTGTGTGTGTGAGTGTGAATGAATGAGAGTACTTACACTGAAAAGTTGTAAAAATAAATCGCCTTGTCTGCCTCCAAATGTTGTCCTGCCGTCCTCTGTGCTCCACCCACACTCAATACACGCTACAGTGGTGCCGAAACCCGGGATTAAGGTGGAGCACCAACACAGCAGCCCCATGAATCCTCCCCATTCGCGGACTTGGTCCACGCCCTCGCCATGGCTCAGCAGAGCCAGCACCAGGCACTTGTCACGCTCCGAAAGGAGCAGGAGCGCCGCAACCCGGGATAAAGGTGGAGCACCAACACAGCAGCCCCATGAATCCTCCCCGTTCGCGGACTTGGTCCACGCCCTCGCCACGGCTCAGCAGAGACAGCACCAGGCACTTGTCACGCTCTGAAAGGAGCAGGAGCGCCGCTTTGAAGCCCTGGTGCTGGCCCAGCAGGAAGATCGAGAGGCATTCCGGCGTCTCCTCGCGTCGGTGGGGTCCACCAGCGCCCCGGCCGCGGGCCCATCTCCCCTCACCTTGACCAAGATGGGCCCGCAGGACGACCCCGAGGCTTTCATCACATTGTTTGAGCAGGTCGCCGACACCTCGGGGTGGCCGATGGAGCAGCGCGTGGCGCGCCTCCTCCCCCTCCTGACGGGAGAGGCGCAGCTGGCCGCAGTACAGCTCCCCGCCGACCGCAGGCTGGCCTACGCCGACCTTCGCAGTGCTGTCCTCCAGCGCGTGGGGTGCACGCCGGAGCAGCAGCGCCAGCGCTTCCGCGCGCTGCGGATGGAGGAAGTCGGCAGCCCATTCGCGTTTGGCCAGCAGCTCCGGGAAGCCTGCTGGCGGTGGCTGAGGGCCGAAGATCGCGACGCCGAGGGAATCATCGACCAGGTGGCGCTGGAACAGTTTATCGCCCGCTTACCAGCTGGAACCGCGGAGTGGGTCCAGTGCCACCGCCCGGCGTCACTGGATCAGGCCGTAGGACTGGCGGAGGATCATCTGGCGGCTGTTCCGGTGGCAGGACAGCGGACGACATCATCTTCTTTCTCCTCTTCTCTCTCTCTTTCTCCCCCCCTCCTCCCATGTCCCGTCCTCGCCCCATTCCCCCACCGCGGAGGCGGGGGCCGGCTCCACCCCAGCCAGCCCGCCGCACCCGTGGTGCCCTCCCGTTTCTCCCTTCTGTGTCTGTCTCTCCCCCCCCTCAGGTGAGTGAGCCCCAGAAGACAGCTGCAGAGGGAAGGCCCGGGCCGGTTTGCTGGCGCTGCGGGGAACCGGGCCACCTGCAGCAACAGTGTGCAGCGATGGAAGTGGGGGTGGTGGTGCGGATCCCCGACGCGCCAGAGGCTGCCCTCGATCGGGCCGGAGCGTATCGCATACCGGTAAGTGTACAAGGGGCTACATATCAGGCGTTGGTGGATTCAGGTTGCAATCAGACCTCGATCCGCCAAAGCCTGGTGCAAGATGAGGCATTGGGGGGAGCACAAGGGGTGAAGGTGTTGTGTGTGCACGGGGATATTCACAGCTACCCGTTGGTGTCGGTCCACATACATTTCAGAGGGGAAAAATCGATAGTGAAGGCGGCGGTTAATCCTCGCCTTACCCACTCTTTGATCTTGGGGACTGATTGGCTGGGATTTCGGGGTTTAATGGCACGCCTAGTAAAGAGTGGGTCCTGCCGGTTAACAGGGGAAGGTCCCGGTGTTGCTTTGGCTGGATTCGCGGCGACATCCGTAAGTGGTGTACGGCGTGCCGCGAATGCCAGTTAGTAAATCCAGCGGCCATTCCAAAAGCGCCCTTGCGCCCCCTACCATTAATCGAGACCCCGTTCGAAAGAATTGGGATGGATCTCGTCGGGCCATTAGATGGTTCTGGTGGACTATGCAACGCGATACCTGGAAGCGGTGCCTCTTCGCAATATCTCAGCACGCAGTATTGCGGAGGCCCTCTTCCATGTCTTCTCCCGGGTTGGAATCCCAAAAGAGATTCTGACTGACCAAGGCACCTCGTTTATGTCACGAACACTGAGCGAACTGTATGGGCTACTGGGTATTAAGCCGATCTGCACCAGCGTTTATCACCCACAGATGGACGGTTTAGTTGAACGGTTCAATCGCACCCTCAAGAATATTATCAAAAAATTCGTAAGTGAGGACGCACGTAACTGGGATAAGTGGCTCGAACCCTTGTTGTTTGCAGTGCGAGAGGTCCCCCAAGCCTCCACGGGGTTCTCCCCGTTTGAATTATTATATGGGCGTAAGCCGCACGGCATCTTAGATGTACTGCGGGAAAATTGGGAGGAGGGACCTTCACCGAGCAAAAACGAAATTCAGTACGTTATGGATCTGCGCGCAAAACTCCACACGCTCACCCACCTAACTCAGGAGAATTTGCGGCAGGCCCAGGAACAGCAAGCCCGCCTGTACAACAAGGGCACGTGCCTTAGAGAGTTCACTCCGGGAGATAAGGTACTCGTCCTGTTGCCCACGTCGAGCTCCAAATTAATCACCAGGTGGCAAGGACCCTTTGAGGTCACACGGCGAGTCGGGGACGTCGACTATGAGGTTAGGTGAACAGACAGGGAGGGGGCACTACAGATCAACCACCTCAATCTGCTGAAACTCTGGAACGAGGAGGTCCCCGTGGCGTTGGTGTCGGTAGTTCCGGAGAAGGCGGAGCTGGGGCCGGAGGTCCAAAAAGGGTCATTGGCATCACGTACCTCTCCGGTCCCCTGTGGAGACCACCTCTCCCCGACCCAACTCACGGAGGTCGCCCAGTTGCAGGCCGAGTTTTCGGATGTGTTCTCGCCCCTGCCTGGTCGCACTAACCTCATAGAACACCACATAGAGATGCCCCCGGGGGTGGTAGTGCGTAGCCGCCCTTATAGACTACCCGAACACAAAAAAAAGGTGGTTCAGGAAGAACTTCAGGCCATGCTCGAAATGGGCATCGTCGAGGAGTCCCACAGTGACTGGAGCAGCCCGGTGGTCTTGGTTCCCAAGGCCGACGGCTCGGTCCGGTTCTGTGTGGACTATAGAAAAGTCAACATGGTGTCTAAATTCGATGCGTACCCAATGCCTCGTATTGATGAGCTGCTCGATCGACTAGGCATGGCTCGCTTTTACTCGACACTGGATTTGACGAAGGGATATTGGCAGATCCCCTTGACTCCATTATCCCGGGAAAAAATGGCCTTTTCCACACCGTTCGGCTTACACCAGTTCGTCACACTTCCGTTTGGGCTGTTTGGGGCGCCCGCTACGTTTCAGCGGCTGATGGACCGGGTCCTCCGGCCCCACGCCACCTATGCGGCCGCTTACCTAGACGATATCATCATTTATAGTAATGATTGGCAGTGGCACCTACAACACCTGAGGGCCGTCCTTAGGTCGCTGAGGCGGGCGGGTCTCACTGCCAACCCGAAGAAGTGTGCGATTGGGCGGGTGGAAGTACGGTATCTGGGCTTCCACTTGGGCAACGGGCAGGTGCGTCCCCAAATTAATAAGACAGCAGCGATTGCAGCCTGCCCGAGGCCCAAGACCAAAAAGGGGGTGAGACAGTTCCTGGGGCTGGCTGGCTACTATCGTAGGTTTATACCTAATTATTCGGACGTCACCAGCCCACTGACTGACCTCACTAAAAAGGGGGCGCCAGATCCGGTCCAGTGGACGGAGCAGTGCCAGCGGGCTTTCTCTGAGGTAAAGGCTGCACTGTGTGGGGGGCCACTATTACACTCCCCTGACTTCTCTCTCCCTTTTTTGTTGCAGACCGATGCGTCGGACAGAGGGCTGGGGGCCGTTTTGTCCCAGCAGGTGGAGGGGGAGGACCGCCCAGTCTTATACATCAGCCGGAAGCTGTCAGTGCGTGAGGGGCGATACAGCACAATTGAGAAGGAGTGCCTGGCGATCAAGTGGGCGGTCCTCGCCCTCCGTTACTACCTGCTGGGGTGCTCTTTCACCCTCTGTTCGGACCACGCGCCCCTCCAGTGGCTCCACCGCATGAAGGATGCCAACGCGCGGATCACCCATTGGTATCTGGCACTCCAACCCTTCAACTTCAAGGTGGTCCACAGGCCGGGGGCACAGATGGTCATGGCGGACTTCCTCTCCCGTCAAGGGGGGGGGAGTTGGCTGCGGGCCGGACAGGCGCCCGGCCTGAGTCGGGCGGTGGGGGTATGTGGCAGCGGGGGCGTGGTCAAGCGCTGGTCTGTGACAGGAGGGTGGAGCCAGGGAAGGTGAGTGGCAGAATCGCTTCACCTGACTGTAATTAACCTGTGTTTGTGTTTTCCCAGTAACCGCTCCCTATTTAAGGAGGCAGAGAGAGAGGAGAGGGAGCGCAACCCGGGA
This sequence comes from Neoarius graeffei, assembly GCF_027579695.1. Taxonomy (NCBI): domain Eukaryota; kingdom Metazoa; phylum Chordata; class Actinopteri; order Siluriformes; family Ariidae; genus Neoarius; species Neoarius graeffei. The sequence continues at coordinate 116,304,544 of NC_083572.1, read as the reverse complement.
TCAGACGAGTGTGTGTGTGTGTGTGTGTGTGTGTGTGAATGAATGAGAGTACTTACACTGAAAAGTTGTAAAAATAAATCGCCTTGTCTGCCTCCAAACGTTGTCCTGCCGTCCTCTGTGCTCCACCCACACTCGATACGCGCTACAAGAACATTTTGGTTTAAATGAGAAGTGTTATGTTTGGAGAAAGGAAAACACTGCATTCCAGCATAAGAAGCTTATCCCATCTGTGAAACATGGTGGTGGTAGTATCATGGTTTGGGCCTGTTTTGCTGCATCTGGGCCAGGATGGCTTGCCATCATTGATGGAACAATGAATTCTGAATTATACCAGCGAATTCTAAAGGAAAATGTCAGGACATCTGTCCATGAACTGAATCTCAAGAGAAGGTGAGTCATGCAGCAAGACAACGACCCTAAGCACACAAGTCGTTCTACCAAAGAATGGTTAAAGAAGAACAAAGTTAATGTTTTGGAATGACCAAGTCAAAGTCCTGACCTTAGTTCAGTCAAAATATTGTGGAAGGACCTGAAGCGAGCAGTTCATGTGAGGAAACCCACCAACATTCCAGAGTTGAAGCTCTTCTGTACAGAGGAATGGGCTAAAATTCCTCCAAGCCGGTGTGCAGGACTGATCAACAGTTACTGGAAATGTTTAGTTGCAGTTATTGCTGCACAAGGGGGTCACACCAGATACTGAAAGCAAAGGTTCACATACTTTTGCCACTCACAGATGTGTAATGTTGGATCATTTTCCTCAATAAATAAATGACCAAGTATAATATTTTTGTCTCATTTGTTTAACTGGGTTCTCTTTATCTACTTTTAGGACTTGTGTGAAAATCTGTTGTTGTTTTTGGTCATATTTATGCAGAAATATAGAAAATTCTAAAGGGTTCACAAACCTTCAAGCACCACTGTATTCCAAAAAGTTAAGATGCTTGCTGGTAAAATGACAAGGAGTACACCATTAGTCAAAGATAAGGATGGCAATATCATAGGCAACAAGGAGGGAAAACTGAAAAGATGGGCTGAGCACTTCAGTGAACTCCTCAATGCTGAAACACCTGGAAATGTGCTAGAGGACATCTCTGATGAGTGGAATGAACTGGATGTTGATCTGAGTACCCCTAATAGGGAGGAAGTTGATCGATCTGTTAAGCATCTGAAAAACAACAAGGCAGCTGGATATGACAAGATCACTGGAGAAATGCTAAAAGATGGAAGAAAAAAATGGTAGACTGGCTATTACGAATATGCATGGTAGTGTGGACGACCAAAAGAGTACCAGAAGATTGGAAAAAGGGAGTCATCATTAAACTTCCAAAGAAAGGAGATCTTATGATCTGCAGCAACAACCATGGTATCACCCTCCTTAGCATAGCTGGAAAGGTATTCTGCACCTTGGTTCTCCTGTGTATTCGCAATGCCACTGACAAGTGCCTCAGAGAAAATCAGAGTGGATTCAGGAAGGGCAGGTCCTGTGCTGATCAATGCTTTGCTTTATGTCAGCTTGCAGAAAAATGCCTTGAATTCCAACTCCCTTTGAAGATTGGGGATAGATTAGGGATAAAATTAGCTCATGTTTTAAGTCATTCAAATTCTGTAAAGCTGCTTTGCGACAATGTTTATTGTTAAAAGCACTATACAAATAAACAAATAAACTTGAAGATCAACTTTGTTGACTTTAAACCTGCATTCAACAGCATACATAGAGAATCCCTTTGGAAAATACTTGAGGCATATGGTTTACCTAAGAAGATGGTCAACATCATGAAGAACACCTATGACGGATCGGAATGTTGTGTGAAGGTGGATGGAGAAACAACAAAGTGATTTGCTGTTACAGCAGGTGTCAGGCAAGACTGCATATGGTCCCCACTGTTGTTTAGCATATTGATCAATTGGGTGTTGAAGCATGCCCTGGACAAGAATGACACTGGAATTGTAAAATCCATAAATCCAACAAAGACTATCTGACCTTGATTTTGCAGACGACATAGCCTTGATTGACGAAACAGAACAAAGGTTACAGTATGCCACCTCACAGGTGGAAGAAAAGGGAAGCAAAGTAGGGTTCACTGTTAACTCTGCCAAGTCTAAAGTTATGGCAGTCTCAAAGGAAAAGTGTGAGCTTACCATTACCATGAACAACCAGGACACATTGGAGAATGCGGAGAAATTCATTTACCTGGGAAGTACAATAATGCATAATAGTGATCTCACTCCCGAACTTAACAACCACGCTGGAAAGGCAGCAAATGCGTTCAATAAACTTCTACCTATCATGCATCATAAATCCATCTGACTGCGAACAAAAATGGCAATATATCGAGCCGTAGTGATCTCAACCTTACTATATGGCGCTGAAGCTTGGAATACCACCCTACAAGAAGAGAGGTGCTTAGTGGCTTTTCATACTAGAATTCTTGGTGTGTCCTGGAGAGACCACATCTCAAATGCAGAGATCTTTGAAAGAACTGCTCAGGCTCCCCTAATTAATATCCTGCGACAGAAACGGCTATCATGGCTTGGCCATGTCGTATGCATGCCTTACCACGCCGCTTGCTCCATTGGTTACCATCAGGACGGCATCATCCAGGCAGGCAATGCATGCAATGGAGCAATGCAGTCTCAAGAGACTTATAGGAGTCAGGTATCTCATTTGAGGAGGCAGTGGTGGCAGTGCAGGACAGGAAGCAATGGCGATCCTTTGTGTTGGTGCTATGTGGGCATGGCCCACTGCAGCAGTAAGCTAAGTAAGTAATTCTGTTCAGTGATAATAAAGCTGAATCTAGTCAAGTCAAGTCAAGTTTATTTGTATAGCACTTTTAACAATAAACATTGTCGCAAAGCAGCTTTACAGGATTTGAATGACTTAAAACATGAGCTAATTTTATCTCTAATCTATCCCCAATGATGAAGCCTGTGGAGACGGTGGCAAGGAAAAACTCCCTCAGACGACATGAGGAAGAAACCTTGAGAGGAACCAGACTCAAAAGGGAACCCATCCTCATTTGAGCAACAACAGACAACTTGACTATAACATTAACCGTTTCAACATGAAGTCAGTTTCGTTGATGTTATAAACTCTTCATTGATGGAAACTTGAGTGCAAAACTGTTCATGACAACTGCAGTCCTAAAGTTAGCAAGTCAACTGTAGTCCTCAGCCATAAAAGCATTACTGTAAGTGCCCAGAGCATCCTCCAGGTGTGACTTTCAACTGTCCACATGGGGCCGTCCTCCACAGGAGCGATGCGATGAGACTCCAACCAGACACAGGGCACCAGGATGGATCAGGCAGGTCTGAGGAGCAGAAGAGGTTCAGCATCTCGATCCCAGGACCGACATGTAACTCAGAGGGACAGATTTGGGGGGGGGGACACAGGTTGTTAGGTATGCCCAATGTCACCTCAATAAGTAAGAACAGTATACATATTGCACTGAGTACAATCAGGGACTCCGGCAACTAACTATGACAGCATAACTAAAAAGGGAGAGCCAGAAGGTAACACAGGCATGAGGGAGTCCCGAGACATAAAGCAGCCAGCCACTACACCATCAACAAACTCGAGTGAGCAAGCTAGTGGGGGACTGACAGCATCCATACATCCCAGTTTACCAAAACACTATGTCTGAGGACCCTCCAGATCTACACCTTTACCTCATAAACACCATTAACAAAAGGCTTGACTAAACAGATATGTTTTCAGCCTAGACTTAAACACTGAGACTGTGTCTGATTCCCGAACATTACTTACTAATCTAAACTTGGCCAATAAATCTGTTTTTCGATCCTGAACCATCCATCCATTTTCTGCTGCTTATCTGGCTCCGGGTTTCAGGGGTAGCAGCCTAAGCAGAGCAGCCCAGACTTCCCTCTCACCAGCCACCTCCATCAGTTCTTCCGGGGGAATACTGAGGCATTCCCAGGACAGCTGAGAGATGTAACCTCTCCAACGTGTCCTGGGTCTGCCCTGGGGTCTCCTCCTGGTGGGTCATGCCCAGAGAACCTCCCCTGGGAGACATCTAGGGGGCATCCTAACAAGGTGCCCGAACCACCTCAAGTGACTCCTTTCGATGCGGAGGAGCAGCAGTTCTACTCTGAGTCTCTCCCGAATGACCAAGCTTCTCACCCTGTCTCTAAGGGAGAGCCCAGCCACCCTGTGGAGAAAACTAATTTCGACCGCTTGTATCTGCAATCTCATTCTTTCAGTCACTACCCATAGCTCATGACCATAGGTTAGGGTGGGAACGTAGATGGACCAGTAAATTGAGAGCTTTGCCTTTTGGCTTAGCTCTCTCTTTACCACAACAGACCAGTTGAGTGTCTGCATCACTGCTGATGCTGCCCCGATCCTTCTGTCCAACTCCCACTCCCCCTTACCCCCACTTGTGAACAAGACCCTGAGATATTTAAACTCCTCCACTTGAGGTAGCAGCTCCCCCTGACCTGAAGTAGGTACTCCACCTGTTTCCGGCTGAGCGTCATGGCCACAGACTTGGAGGTGCTGATCCTCATCCCAGCTGCTTCACACTTGGCTGCAAACCGTCCCAGTGCATGCTGTAGGTCACAGATTGATGAAGCCAACAAGACTACATCATACAAAAAATGCAGAGACAATCCTGATGCCACCAAACCGGACGCCCTCCGCCCCTTGGCTGCACCTAGAAATTCCGCCCATAAAAAGTTATGAACAGAGCCGGTGACGAAGGGCAGCCCTGGCAGAGTCTCACATGCACCGAAAACAAGTCTGACTTACTGCTGGCAATGCGAACTAAACTCCTGCTCCAGTCATACAGGGTCTGAATGGCCCACAGCAGTGGGCCCCGAATCCCATACTCCCGAAGCACCTCCCACAAGGCACCCCGAGGGACATGGTCATAAGCCTTCTCCTGGTCCACAAAACACATGTAGACCAGTTGGGCAAACTCCCATGCACCCTCCAGTACCTTTGCAAGGGTAAAGAGCTGGTCCAGTGTTCCATCACCAGGACGAAAACTGCATTGTTCCTCCTGAATCTGAGGTTCAACTATCAACCGGACTCTCCTCTCCAGCACCCCAGCATAGACTTTCCTGGGGAGGCTAAGAAGTGTGATCCCCCTATAGTTGGAATACACTCTCCGGTCCCCTTTTTTAAAAAAGGGGACCACCACCCCAGTCTGTCAATCCAGAGGCACTGTTCCCGACCTCCATGCAATGTTGAAGAGGTGTGTCAGCCAAGACAGCCCAACAACATCCAGCACCTTCAGGAACTCAGGATGAATCTCATCCACCCCCAAAGCCTGGCCACCGAGGAGCTTTTTAACCACCTCGGCAACCTCAACCCCTGTGATGGGCGAGTCCTCCCAAGCACCTTCAGACTCTGCGTCCTCCTCGGATGACATGAAGGTGGGATTGAGGAGATCCTCGAAGTATTCATTCGACCGCCCAATGATGTCCCCAGTTGAGGTCAACAGCACCCCATCCTGACTGTAAACAGTTTGGACAGAGCACTGCTTCCCCTTCCTGAGCCGCCAGACAGTTTGCCAGAATCTCTTCGAGGCCAACCAAAAGTTGCTATTCATGGCCTCACCGAACTCTTCCCACACCCGAGATTTTGCTTCAGTGACCACCAGAGCCGCATTCCGCTTGGCTCGTTGGTATCTGTCAGCTGCCTCTGGAGACCCACAGGCTAACCAAGCCTGACAGGACTCCTTCTTCAGCTTGACAGAGCCCCTCACCACAGGTGTCCACCACTGGGTTTGGGGATTACCGCCACGACAGGCACCAACAACCTTGCAGCCACAGCTCTGCATGGCCACCTCAGCAATGGAGGTACGGAACATGGTCCACTCAGACTCAATGATCCCACCCTCCCCTGGTATGCAGTTGAAGCTCTGCCAGAGGTGGCAGTTTAAGAGCTTATGGACGGGAGCCTCCACCAGAGAGTTCCCAGCATACCCTCACTACACGTTTGGGCCTACCAGGTCTGTCCAGCCTCTTCCCCCACCATCTGATCCAGATCACAACCAAGTAGTGATCAGTTGACAGCTCTGCTCCTCTCTTCACCCGAATGTCCAAGACATACAGTCACAAATCAGATGAAATAACTACAGTCAATCATCAATCTATGGCCTAGGGTGTCCTCGTGCCATGTGCACTTATGGACACCCTTATGCTCGAACATGGTGTTCATTATGGCCAAACTGTGCATGGCACAGAAGTCCAACGACAGAACACAGCTCGGCTTCAGATCGGGTAGGCCTTTCCTCCCAGTCACACTCCTCCAGGTCTCACTGTCATTGCCCATGTGAGTGTTGAAGTCCTTGAGTGGGGTACTAGACAGTGCACCCTCATGGTGCACTGTCTAGTACCCCACTCAAGGACTCCAAGAAGGCCAGGTACTCTGAACTACCATTTGGTGCATAAGTGCAAATGACAGTCAGAGACCGTTCCCCAACCCGAAAATGCACGGAAACGACCCTCTCATTTACTGGGGAGAACTCCAATGTTCGCGCACCGAACTGGGGGCTACCAATAGCCCCACCCCTGCCCGGCACCGCTCACCCTTGGCAACTACAGCATGGAAGAGAGTCCAACGCCTCTCCAGGAATTTGGTTCCAGAGCCCAAGCTATGCATTGAGGTGAGCCTAATTATATCTAGTTAGTACCTCTCAACCTCAAGCACAAGCTCAGGCTCCTTCCCCACCAGAGAGGTGACATTCCATGTCCCAAAAGCCAGTTTTGTCAGTTGGGGATCAGTATGCCAGGGCCTCCGCCTTTGGCTGCCACCTGATCCACAATGCACTGGACCCTTACGGCACCTCCTGCGGGTAGTGGGTCCACAAGAAAGTGGTTCCATGTTGCTCATTCAGGCTAGGCTTGGCGGGGACCCACGGACATAGGCCCGGCCACCAGGCACTCACTGATGAGCCCCTCCCCCAGGCTTGGCTCCAGGGTGGGGCCTCGGTATCCCTGTTCTGGGCAAGGGCACTCGGATCCTTGCTGTTTCTCCCATAAGTGTCTTCAGAACCACTGTTTATCTGACCTCTCATCTAGGACCTGTTTGCCTTGGGAGACCCTACCAAGGGCAAATGCCCCCAACAACATAGCTCCTAGAATCACTGAGGCACTCAAATCCCTCCACTATGTTAAGGTGATGATTCAAGAAGGGGTCGATCCTGAACCGTGTTTATAAAACTCAAAATGGTGTGAATTTCATGAATCTGCCTTTTTCCAATCAATCAATCAATCAATCAATCAATCAGTAAATGGCGACTTCTGTTGTCGCACCAAAAACACTGACAAAAAAACTCAGACTACCCAGCTTTACCACATGCTGACTAATTTCTGAAATATTTACCACAGGAAGTGCAAAGTTTTTCATCTTTGCATAACGGCTGAGTTTGGATTTTTTAATCTAGTTTTATGGTTCATAGGATTCTCCAAGTGCTTATTTGGGTTAATAATTAAGGGTTGTACAAGTGAAATCATCACCTTTATTTAAACCTACAGTGTGGTCAGAAGTTTACATACAGTGACATGAATGCCATCTTGGATATGAATGTCATGGCAGTGGTTAGGTTAATATGGGACAGCCTTGTGCTGAGGTGCCCTTGAGCGATGCACCTAACTCCCAACTGCTCCCCGGACTGCTCCCCTGCTCCAAAATTGACACCTTCAAGCTTAACTAAAGTTTGCAACTGACCACATGGACAAAGAAAAAAACCTTCTGGAGGATAGCTGTATGGTCACATGAGACAAAGATTGAGTTGTTTGGCCACAATGACCACCATGTAACTACACTGTAACAGCTGGTCGTGGTGGTAGCAGCATCATGCTCTGGGGATGTTTTACTGCCAGTGGAACTGGTTCATTGCACAAAGTGGATGGAATAATGAAGAAGGAGGACTACCTCAGAATTCTTCAGCATAACATCAAACCATTGGAAGCTTGAACATGATAAGGAGTTGGAACAGGAAAATGAACCCAAACACACATCAGAGCTGGTTGTGGAGGATAAAGCAGGCCAACATTAAGCTTAAAACAAGCCCTGACTTCAACCCTATTGAAAATATTTGGCCTGTGCTTATAAGTTGAGTCCATGCCAAGAAAAATTTTTTTTAAATTGAACTCTACCAATTCTACCATGAAGAGTCGTGAAATATCCAACCAGAATTCTGCCAGCAGCTTGTTCATGGTGAACAAAAATTGTTTGGTCAAGGTGAAACTTTTGAAGGGACATTTTACCCAAATATTAGGTGTGCTGTATGTTGATTTCAGAAAATCCAAAGAAAATTGTGCACCAAATTCTAGTTTATTTTTAAAGATGTATGCTGTACAATCATTCTGCCACAGAAAAAGAACAGTTCAGAGAAATCATTGAAAGCCCAAATATTGCCATGGCATTCATATCTAAGATGACATTCATGTCACTGTATGTAAACTTCTGACTACAACTGTATATAACACATTTAAAAAGACAGAGAGAGTGTCGGCTGAAGTGCTGTACACCATTTCAACTAAATCCAAAAAGCAATTAAATAAAATACAAACAAATATTAAAGCCGCTAGTGGCCTTGACAGGCCCTCGCACATGTGGTTCTGCAACCCAGGACATTCCGCCATCCAACAAAACAGTCACATGTCATATATTCAGCAAATGTTCAAAGGTGATGTGCATGTTTTAAATGCCATGACTGCTTGACGGATGAGAGATAGACAGACAAAGACTGTAAGTGTGTGTGTGTGTGTGTGTGTGTGGTGTAAAAATGTACATTTATATATGTACAAAACTATACATGTGTCTCCTCCTTATCTCTATCTCATGCTGTAATCTTGTCTGCAGTGTGTGTGTGTGTGTGTGTGTGTGTGTGTGTGTGTGTGTGTGTACATGCAGAGTTTTCATATGTCTGCAACAAAATGCACAATGATGGCAAGTCACTATTATGGTGTGTGTGTGTGTGTGTGTGTGTGTGTGTGTGTGTGTGTGTGTGTGTGTTTGTCAGAGGGAGAGAGTGTGTGTATGAAAGAGAGAGCGTGTGTTTATAGATGTTGCATGTGCATGTGAGTGCATACTTCTGAGAGTGTTTGTATGTATGCATAAATATGCATACGACTGTGAGTGTGTGTGTGTGTGCACAGAATTGTATATGTCAACCATTCTCATGTGAGTATTCGTGTGTGTGTATATGATTGCAACTGTGTATGTGTATGAGTGTGTGCGTGCGTGCATGTGTGTGTGCTACATCTATAAGTGTGTGTGTGTGTGTGTGTGTGTGTGTGTGTGTGTGTGTGTGTGTGCATGCATGTGAGTGTGTTGGTGGCGCTATGTCAGGCACGTCATAGATCAATCTGTCAAAGCATTGAAAGTTTTTGGCACATTTCCTGCCTGGACAGATGGTGATACTGTGCTAGGCCTGTGAATTAGACATGTCAATATCATCAGAATAACGATATCCTATATTTTGTAAAGTTTCAGATCAATCCATCAATGAATTGAACATTTTTTCCCGATTTCCTGCTTGGCCAGATGGTGGCGCTGTGCTAGGCATCTGAATTACACGTGAATATCATCACAATCATAATACACAATATTTTGTAAAGTGTCAGATCAATCAGTTAAGGCATTGCCAATTTCTGGCACATTTCCTGCTTGGCCAGATGGTGGCGCTATAACAGGGAGACCCATTGGGCATCAGGTTATCTTAATAATCATAATATCTATTGAAGTAAGAAGTGTCTGACCATACAGTCAATGCACTGTGGCTTTCTGACACGTTTCCTGTTTATGTGGCAAGATATTAAAATCATAAGGCCATTTCAACATATTACAAGATAAAAAAATCCCTTCGCAATTTAATATCAGCTACATCTTGGCATCACGTATAACAAATTTCACATGAATCTCATGAACCGTCGAGGAGGAGCATGTTAAAATTCATCATGTGTCAAAACACACATATTCAAAACCCTATTCTTTCCTTGGCCAGTTGGTGGCGCTACACCAGACAGGCATATTGGGCGTCTAGATGTCATAATAATCACATTCTCTAATAACCTGAAAGGTTTCAGCCAAATCATTAATGTATTATGACTTCATGACACATTTCCTGTTTATGTGGCGAGTCTTAAAATTCATAATATTGCCATTTCAACATATTACAACATATCAAAAATCCCTTCGCAATTCAACATCAGCAATATCTTGGCATCATGTTTGCCAAATTTGACATGAATCTGATGAACCGTCTAGGAGGAGTACGTTAAAAATGACCATGTGTCCAAACGCATATAAGCCCAATTACCTCACTTTCTGTTGGGCGTGGCTAATGCAATGTATATGAAAGTTGTTCATCTTGGGACGAACTACATATGTACCGAATTTGGTATGTGTAGCTGAAACTATATGCCAATCCAAGGACTCCATGACATTAGGGGGCGCTATGAAGTCCCTGGGCCACGCCTGGGGCCAAACGTCTGTGGCTGAGAAGCGGTTATAATGACTGATGTGTGTATCAAATTTCATGAGTTTTCGTGCATGGGAAATGCCTCAAACAAAGCCAAGCGGAACAGAAAAAAAAATAATCCTTCGAAAAACAATAGGGTCTCGCACCGTTTGGTGCTCGGGCCCTAAAAATAATAAATAAAGCCGTAAACCAAAAGAGAAATAAAAACTATAAAAGTGAAAACCATGGCTAAATTTACAGAACAAAAACAACAGACTACAGATCTAAAAGCCATTTAAATACCTGGAAGAATGAATATGTATTTAAATTCAATTTGGGGATAACATTCTGAACGTTCCTCCTCATCATAATGCTAAAAATAACCCGAGTATATCAAATTTGGAGAAACTGGTCTGTTTTCGTACACTCAGGGTGCTTGCCTTTAACGATAAAATACCCAGTAAACCTGGATCCTGTCAGGACTCTGATTGATCTCTGACTATGAGCTTGGATTGCTGAAGAGATAGAAGCCTCACTGCAGACATTTAATCTGTCAAACATTGATTTGCTCTTACATATATCTTTTAGAATTTAACAAAATATGGAACGGGTTTACTGTGATATTTTGCTCATGTAGCTACAGCTTTTCCTTTCAAATTTATTTGTACTCAACAATATATGCAACCATATTTATACTTTTATTAAACTGAAATCCAGAAGGGATGATTCAATAAAAAGTAAAATTAGTAGTCTGAGTTAATTTAATTTGAGTCTTCACTAAATAAGTCTTCACAAACATCTCTTCAAAGAAGCTCTGCACTAAGGTCAGAACATTTCCTGTTCTAGTGTAACTCTTTAATAGACTGTCTTTTGTGCTTACAGTTGAGTGTAACTTAGTTTTTACCAAGCATCTACCTGGCACTACTAGACTTAGATCACTAGGATTATAAATGTTCGAGCACATGGCACCCAATGTGGTCAACACCTGGGGCAACATCTGTGCAGTAATAATTAAATCATGAATAATAATCACGGAAAAACAAAGTAATGCATCAATAAACCACTGGCAAAAAGACTTCTGAGGAACTGAAATGTTGGTACTATTTCCAGATGTGACTTTCTGGTATCTCACTGGCTCTATTTTAGTGCAATGCTGTAGCACTACGCTGATAGTGTTGCAGTTCATACATGACTTACGAGGTGATGTCAACTACTTTTTACATTTTTCAGATATAACAATTGAGTTAATGAAGCAAGTTTGTTACTTTTCCTTTAAAAATTCACCCAGAATCCAGTTTTGACCCCCTCTTTTCTACCTTTGACTGCCTAATTTGGACATTTTGTGGTTTAATTTGCATATATTCAAAATGCATGTAATTTTGTAATTCACCTATAAATTTACACAATGTGGTACAATGTAGATTTTGTAAAAAAAAAAAGCATAATATGTTTTAAAATTTTAATGTTTTAATATAATTAAATGCAATTTCTTATTAAATGTTATTCCCAGTATTTATTATTGTAATTATTTGCACAATGTAACATTTATCATCTTGAATTTCATTATTCATCATACTGGATATTAATTTCCTGCTATACAATTTTAAAGTGACTCCAATATTGCTAAAGCAAAAATTACATACAGTATTCCTTTTTTCTGTTTTCAGGGTGGAGAAATTCCAGCTCGTACTTCACATTGTGATCATCTCCTGACTGTACATTTATAACCAGCCCTGGATAACAGCCATTTTTAGATGCAACTGATACCCAAGAACCCTGTTCAACCACAAGAGCCTGATTGGTATCATCGGGTTTCTCGTCATCCACAACCATCTGATCTGTAATATTCTTCCTTTTTCTGCCTCTTGCAGTCATGGCGGCTGTTCTGCTAGCTTGCTGTACAAAGTCTTCAGATGAATCTTTTCTTCAGACTGGTGTTTCCTACGAAGTTTCTCAGTCTCTCTGTGAGCTTCATTGCCAGAGGTTGTTTTGCTTTCGATAATTCTGGGAAGTGACATACTGCAGCATCTTCTGCCCTTGTGCCTTTAACATCAATAGTAAACTGTGATAATGCAGTGTAGCATTACTACATCACTGCTGGCTGGCATCCAACCTTCCAAAATCTCTTTCACAAGACAGGTTTGTCAAATAGCTCTTTACAGTCAGGTCTTTCTCCTGTTCAGATGGTTGACCAGCATATTTTCCAGCAAGTAGAAAGTTGACCAGGTTTTCTGTGACAACCTCAGGTCTTTCTTCCCATGTACTAGTGCATTTTGAACAATTGGAATATCATGAAAAAGTTATTCTTTTCGCATTTTAATTCAAAAAGGTAAGCTTTCATATATTCTGTAGTCATTACACATAAAGTGAAATATTTCAAGACTTTTTGTTTTAATTTTGATGATTATGGCTTATAGCTCATGAAAATCAGAAATCCAGTATCTCAGATTATTAGAATATTTCCTAACATCAGATTTCCGGGTGACGCTATGGAGTAGACAGACGCGTAGACTTGCAGCTCCACCAGACCCGTTAATAAATAGCTGATAAAGTAACAAAAAATGATAAATGAGTACCAGACTGCAGGAAAAGGTTGCTAAAAGAATGAGTTCCAGTCAGAAAACAGGCAAGAAAGACTTGAAAGTCGGTAAAAATGACGACGTTATAACAGCTTCCAAGCAGCTAACGTTAGCCGAAGCTACACTGCTGAAATCAGCCAGCGATGCTGGTGGGGAATCGGCGATGCTAGCAGAGCTGAGGAAACTTCAGCAGGAGAACAGTGACTCCTTTCGGGATTTGAAAACCTCTCTCTACCGAGTGGAGTCATCCATGGAGGAATTAAAACAACGAACTGAGAGGCTAGACAGGAGATTGACCGACACCAAGAGCAGAGTGAGTACAATGGAAGACAGAAGTATATGGCAGGAGAGGGCACTGTGCTACCTGTTGCAGAGAGAGGCTAATCTCACTGCCAAATGTGATGACATGGAAAACAGACTCCGCTGCAACAACATCAGGCTGTATGGAGTTCCAGAGGGCGCACAGAAGGATGACATGGTATCTTTTCTAACAGACTTTCTGAGTACTTCGTTAGAGTTTCAAGGAGAAGTCGACATTAAACTAGAGAGAGCGCACAGAGCGCTCAGTCCGAAGCCCAAAGCCGCAGCTGCACCACCGAGATCCATTCTAGCTCGGTTTCTGGACTTTAATGTGAAACAAAAGGTGCTGCTGCAGGCTTGGAAGCAGATAAATGTTCAGTTCCAAGAGCATACGATTTATTTTGACCATGACTACTCGCCCAACCTGCAGAGGAAAAGGAAGAAAGTCAGAGAGGTTATTAAAAAGTTAAAAGAAAAGAACATCAGAGCTCAGTCTCCATACCCAGCCCAGCTAAGACTCTTCTTGGATGGTGGCACAAAACTGTTCCCCTCACTCCTGGAGGCACAGTCAACATTGAAGGAACTTGGCATCAAAACAGCAATGGAGGACCGAGAAATATTGGAAAGGGAGCTGACACGAGAGGGATGGACAATACAGCAGAACCGGAGGAAGAACCAATAGCTGAATCCAGCGGAGATCAGAGCCATCATTCAGGGTGACATCAGAGAGGCGAGAGTTGCTGGTCGTGAGTAAAGATTAAAACACCATAAGATTAGACCTGTGACGAATGATGACAAAAAACACTTGGAGACTCGACTGGTGATGATCAAAAATAATAATAATAAATAATAGCAACAGAAAGAAAGAGTCACTATGAAACTGGATGTATGAGGAAGAAGAAAAGGAAAGAGACACTAAGAGATTGGTCCTGCTGGGAATAAGGTTAAAACGGGGACACACTGAGATGAAACAGGACCATCATTTATCGTAAATTACTGATTGGAAATAATTGATTCAGGCTATAGTATTATTATAAGAAAATAAGTTGAGTATTAGGGTCAGGGTGGGATGGGGGGGAAATGATCACCATCTAATATGAGGCAAACTTTGCTATCGTGGTGACATGAGGACATCTCTGGGACAACCTGGTGGACCGTCGCTATTGCACTTTGTGCACTCTACCCAGAGAGACCTTTCTCTCTGCCCAGTGAAGATTGGGAGTGGAGATCCCCTGAGTCTGTTTGTAAGGTTAAGACTCTCTTCATTTCTTTTCAGGGGCAATCCATGGGAGTACTGGAAGTTCACAGTTGTTTTTCATGTTCAAAAAATCATTCTATCTCTTTGTTATGAATGTTCTGTGTCTCTTGGCAAACAATACCATCAAGGTAGCTACGGTTTATGATTTTATCTTGATCTCAGTTATTATGGTACGGTTGAATGAAAAAAATATTATCAGAGTATTAAAACAACAGGTTTCTATAAAAATACTTTAAGTTACAAAAATGGACAAGTTGACGGTAGTAAGTTACAATATAAATGGAGTTAATCATTCCATAAAGAGAAAGAAAATTATGAACCAGTCGAAAAGATTGAACTGTTCAACAGCGTTAATTCAGGAGACCCACCTTCATGATATAGAACACAAAAAGCTTAGGAGGGAATGGGTAGGGCAGGTTTTCAGTGCTTCATGTGAAAAGAGCAAAAAAAGAGGAGTTGCAATTCTGTGTCACAGATCACTAGGTTTTACTTTAGAGAACACGTACGAAGACAAGAAGGGGCGCTACATTTTGGTTACGGGTACAATCAGAGGGGTTAAGATGTCCTTTTTAAACATTTACACTCCAAATGAAGATGACCCCAACTTCTTTAAAGAAATCACAGCTCTTTTAACCACTCAGGCTGAAGGATTTATCATAGTGGGAGGGGATTTTAATTGTGTGTTGAACCAAAAGTTAGATAAACATCCTTTTGAACAGGGACCTATACTACAGAAAACTAAGGCATTGCGCAATATGATTGAGGAACTGGGGGTGGTAGATATATGGCGTCAAAAATACACCAACGAGCATGATTATAATTTTTTTTCAAAGGTTCACAAAAGTTATTCCAGAATAGATTTTTTTTTGTGTTAAAAAGAGATGCCTATAAAGTTATAGAACCCATAACAATATCAGATCATGGTCCAGTGGTTATGTCAATAAATTTAGTGAATGAAAAACAACCTAAACATTGGAGAATGAATGTTTCACTTCTGAATCATCCAGAGATAATTCAAAGTATAAAAAAAGATTGGAACAAATATATGGAACACAATGATAATGGAGAAGTTTCAGTATCTATCTTATGGGAAGTGGCAAAAGTTGTGCTGAGGGGGAAGTTGATTGTCATCCAAAATTAAAAAAGATCATGATAATGAACAAGGAAAATTAGAAAAACTCGTAAAGGAATTAGAAATGGAGCATAAAAAGACAAATGACGAGAATATTTTGAAGTCTCTTAGCCTGCACAGACAAACATTAAATGATTTATTGATACACAAGGCGGAGGGTGCATTATGTTTTACCAACCAAAAATATTATGAATCAGGAAATAGGGCCAGCAGGCTATTAGCATTTCAACCACGCAAGGCAGAAGCAGATCGCACGGTAGCAAGGATAGTGAATCCTGTTACTAAAAAAAACACTGTCCCACCCTAAAGACATAGCTGAAGCTTTTTCTGTCTACTATGAGACACTTTATGACTCAAAGGGGTCAGACAACAAAACAGAGAAGAATAAAACCATATTAAAAAAAAATTAAGTTACCCAAATTAATTGAAAATGATTCTAAAGCAATGAGAGAACCAATCACAAGAAAGGAAATTGAGGAAACCATAAAAAATCTAAAGAACAATAAGGCGCTGGGAGTAGATGGATACCCAGGTGAATTCTATAAGCGTTTTCAAGGTGAGGTTATGCCCCTCTTACAAAGAGTATTTAATTATGCCCTTACAAAGAATGACTGTTAGGACTAGGACTGTTTTGGCCTCTAGAGGCCGCTGTTATTTCCTTTTCATGTCGTGTTTATTTTGGCCTCTAGAGGCCGCCACTGTTCCTGTGTTTTGTGTTTGTGTTAATTGCCTAATTATCTTCACCTGTGTCCTTAATTAGTTTGTCTATTTATACCCCTGAGTTCAGTCCTCTTGTCACGGAGTCTTTGTGCTGTTATGTTTATCTCCAGTTTCCTTTGTACTGTGTTTTTTGATCTTCTTAGCTTTTGAATTTTTGCACTTTGCTTTTCTTTTGGATTATACTCTTTGGTTTTTTTTTGTCTTTTGTTTTGCCCTGTATATAGTGTATATAGTTTAAATAAACCTTTTGATTCTTTTTCTACTTCCGCCTCACGCCTCTGCATTTGAGTCATCCCCCTGGTGGCCTAGTGGGGGTTTGCTGGATTATCACACCAACGAACCAGGTTCGAATCCCAGCAAAACCCTAACAATGACCCCCAAAATCTTGGTCTGAAGCAATAATATCCATAATCCCCAAAGAAGGCAAAGACCCTACAAACTGTTCCTCTTACAGACCAATAAGTTTGCTCTGCTGCGACGCGAAAATTTTAACCACAATATTGGCAAAGCGTATTCAAAAGTGTATACATACAATAATCAAACCAGACCAAACTGGGTTTATACCGGGTCGTCAAGGGATAAACAATATTAGGAGAACTCTAAACGTGATTTCAGTGGCAAAACAAAAACAGGAACCCTCAATGCTTCTCAGCCTACCGTAGATGCTGAAAAAGGATTCGATAGGGTGGATTGGAAGTATCTGGAACACACTTTGGAAAAAAAATGGGATTCCATCCAGATTTCATCAATTGGATTGGGGTGTTATATTCAGGACCCATGTCAATAGTGCAGGTGAATGGATATACATCAAGGAGCTTTGGCTTGAAAAGAGGAACTAGACAAGGATGTCCCCTCTTGCCCTTACTATTCGCTATTAGTATCGAACCCTTGGCAGAAATTATACGAGTAGACCCTAGAATTCATGGAGTTTCAATTGGTGGAGTAACTCATAAAATCTCATTATATGCGGATGATGTTATTCTGTATATTACTGACCCCTTGAATTCAATTCCAGTGCTTTTAACCTGTTTAGGGGAATTTGGGGAAATATCAGGTTACAAAATTAATGAAACAAAATCAGAGGCCATAATGTTAGTAGGCAAGTGGCCTACAGAGTTAGATAAAAAAGTTACATTTAATTTTTCTGAAAGGGGATTCAGATATTTAGGCATAATGATTACAACATAAACCTCACAGCTATTTAATGAAAATTATGGCAAATTAATCACACAAATAAAATCAGACTTGGCTCGATGGGAGAGTCTCCCTCTGTCTCTCTTAGGTAGAATTGAAACAGTTAGGATGAATATACTTCCTCGATTGGCATATCTCTTCCAGTCGCTGCCTATCTGGATACCAGCTTCTAATCTCAAAATGTGGGATAAAATGTGTGGCAGCGGGGGCGTGGTCAAGCGCCGGTCTGTGACAGGAGGGCGGAGCCAGGGAAGGTGAGTGGCAGAATCACTACACCTGACGGTAATTAACCTGTGTTTGTGTGTCTTCCCAGTAACCGCGCCCTATTTAAGGAGGCAGAGGGAGAGCAGAGGAGAGCTCATCCCGGGACTAGATCAGAGCGTGTGTGTGTGTGTGTTTCTGTAAGAAATAAAAGTAGGCTGTTATACTGAAAAGTCTAGCAATAAAAAGCCTATTTATACCTGAAGCTTTGTCCTGCCGTCCTCTGTGCTCCACCCACACTTCAGAGAGCTCTACAGTGGTGCCGAAACCCGGGAAAGGTGGAGCACCAACCTCGCAGCCCCATGGAATCCTCCCCGTTCGCGGACCTGGTCCACGCCCTCGCCACGGCTCAGCAAAGCCAGCACCAGGCACTCGTCATGCTCCGAAAGGAGCAAGAGCGGTGCTTCGAAGCCCTGGTGCTGGCCCAGCAGGAAGATTGCGAGGCATTCCAGCATCTCCTCACGTCGGCGGGGTCCACCAGCGCCCCGGCCGCGGGCCCGTCTCCCCTCACCGTGACCAAGATGGGCCCGTAGGATGACCCCGAGGCGTTCTTCACATTGTTCGAACAGGTCGCTGAAGCCTCGGGGTGGCCGATGGAGCAGCACGCGGCGCGCCTCCTCCCCCTCCTGACGGGAGAGGTGCAGCTGGCCGCACTACAGCTCCCCGCCGACCACCGGCTGGCCTACGTGGACCTTCACCGGGCCGTCCTCCAGCACGTGGGGCGCACACCAGAACAACAGCGCCAGCGCTTCTGCGCGCTGCGGTTGGAGGAAGTCGGCCGGCCGTTCGCGTTCGGCCAGCAGCTCCGGGACGCCTGCTGGCGGTGGCTGAGGGCCGACGATCGCGACGCCGAGGGAATCATCGATCAGGTGGTGCTGGAGCAGTTCATCTGGAACCGCGGAGTGGGTCCAGCGCCACCGCCCGGCGTCGCTGGATCAGGCAGTAGGACTGGCGGAGGATCATTTGGTGGCTGTTCCGGCGGCAGGACAACCGACGGCGTCTTCTCTTCTCTCCTCTTCTCTTTCTCTTTCTCCCCTCCCTTCTGTGTCCCGTCCTCGCCCCATTCCCCCACCACGGAGGCAGGGGCCGGCTCCACCCCAGCCGGCCCGCCGCACCCGTGGTGCCCTCCCGTTTCTCCCTTCTGTGTCTGTCTCTCCCCCCCCTCAGGTGAGTAAGCCCCAGAGCACAGGTGCAGAGGGAAAGCCCGGGCCGGTTTGCTGGCGCTGCGGGGAGCCGGGCCACCTGCAACAACAGTGCGCAGCAATGGAGGTGGGCGCGGTGGTATGGATCCCCTACGCGCCAGAAGCTGCCCTCGATCGGGCCGGAGCGTATCGCATACCGATGAGTGTCCAAGGGGCTACATATCAGGCGTTGGTGGATACTGGTTGCAATCAGACCTCGATCCGCCAAAGCCTGGTGCAAGACGAGGCATTAGGGGGAGCACAGGGGGTGAAGGTGTTGTGTGTGCACGGGGATGTTCACAGCTACCCTTTGGTGTCGGTCCACATATATTTCAGAGGGGAAAAATCTATAGTGAAGGCGGCGGTTAATCCTCGCCTTACCCACTCTTTAATTTTGGGGACTGATTGGCCGGGATTTCAGGGTTTAATGACGCGCCTAGTAAAGAGTGGGTCCTGCCAGTTGACAGGGGGAGGTCCCGGTGTCGCTTTGGCTGGAGCTGCTGTCGCAGAGCCATCTATGTCATCTCCGCGACAGAGTGAGGAGCCGCTGGCTCCTCCTCTTTCTGTTGGGGAATCCCTCGCGGATTTCCCATTAGAACAATTGCGAGACGAGACTCTGCGACATGCGTTTGACCAAGTGAGAGTAATCGATGGTCAAATGCTCCAGCCGAACGCCACCCCGTCCTTCCCCTATTTTTCTATTATGAAGGATAGATTATACCGAGTGACGCAGGACACTCAGACGAAAGAGCGAGTCACACAGCTGTTAATTCCAAAGAGCCGCCGGGAATTGGTATTTCAGGCGGCTCACTTTAATCCCATGGCTGGACACCTAGGGCAGGATAAGACACTAGCCCGGATAATGGCCCGATTCTATTGGCCAGGGATTCGCGGCGATGTCCGTAAGTGGTGTACGGCGTGCCGCGAATGCCAGTTAGTAAATCCAGCGGCCATTCCAAAAGCGCCTTTGCACCCCCTACCATTAATCGAGACCCTGTTTGAAAGAATTGGGATGGATCTCGTCGGGCCATTAGATCGGTCAACATGAGGGTACCGCTTTATATTGGTTCTGGTGGACTATGCAACATGATACCCGGAAGCGGTGTCTCTTCGCAATATCTCAGCACGCAGTATTGCGGAGGCCCTCTTCCACGTCATCTCCTGGGTTGGAATCCCGAAAGAGATTCTGACTGACCAAGGCACCTTGTTTATGTCACGAACACTGAGCGAACTGTATGGGCTATTAGGTATTAAGCCGATCCGCACCAGCGTTTATCACCCACAAACGGACGGTTTAGTTGAACGGTTCAATCGCACCCTCAAGAATATAATTAAAAAATTCGTAAGTGAGGATGCACGTAACTGGGATAAATGGCTCGAACCCTTGTTATTTGCAGTGCGAGAGGTCCCCCAAGCCTCCACGGGGTTCTCCCCATTTGAATTGTTATATGGGCGTAAGCCGCACGGCATTTTAGATGTGCTGCGAGAAAATTGGGAGGAGGGACCTTCACAAAGGAAAAACGAAATTCAGTACGTTATGGACCTGCGTGCAAATCTCCACACGCTCACACACCTAACTCAGGAGAATTTGCGGCAGGCCCAGAAACGGCAAGCCCGCCTGTACAACAAGCCTTAGAGAGTTCACTCCGGGAGAGAAGGTACTCGTACTGTTGCCCACTTTGAGCTCCAAATTAATCGCCAAGTGGCAAGGACCCTTTGAGGTCACACGGCGAGTCGGGGACGTTGACTATGAGGTAAGGCGAACGGACAGGGAGGGGGCGCTACAGATCTACCACCTCAATCTGCTTAAACTCTGGAACGAGGAGGTCCCCGTGGCGTTGGTGTCGGTAGTTCCGGAGAAGGCGGAGCTGGGGCCGGAGGTTCAAAAAGGGACATTGGCATCACGTACCTCTCCGGTCCCCTGTGGAGACCACCTCTCCCTGACCCAACTCACGGAGGTCGCCCAGTTGCAGGCCGAGTTTTCGGATGTGTTCTCGCCCCTGCCCGGTCGCACTAACCTCATAGAACACCACATAGAGACGCCCCCGAGGGTGGTAGTGCGTAGCCGCCCTTACAGGCTACCCGAACACAAAAAAAAGGTGGTTCGGGAAGAACTTCAGACCATGCTCGAAATGGGCATCGTCGAGGAGTCCCACAGTGACTGGAGCAGCCCGGTGGTCTTGGTACCCAAGGCCGACGGCTCGGTCCGGTTCTGTGTGGACTATAGAAAAGTCAACGCGGTGTCTAAATTCGACGCGTACCCAATGCCTCGTATTGACGAGCTGCTCGATCGACTAGGCACGGCTCGCTTTTACTCGACACTGGATTTGACGAAGGGATATTGGCAGATCCCCTTGACTCCATTATCCCAGGAAAAAACGGCCTTTTCCATACCGTTCGGCTTACACCAATTTGTCACACTTCCTTTTGGGCTGTTTGGGGAGCCTGCTATGTTTCAGCGGCTGATGGACAGGGTCCTCCGGCCCCACACCACCTATGCGGCCGCATATCTCGATGACATTATTATTTATAGTAACGACTGGCAGCGGCACCTGCAACACCTGAGGGCCGTCCTTAGGTCGCTGAGGTGGGCGGGTCTCACTGCCAACCCGAAGAAGTGTGCGATTGGGCGGGTGGAAGTATGGTATCTGGGCTTCCACTTGGGCAACGGGCAGGTGCGTCCCCAAATTAATAAGACAGCAGCGATTGCGGCCTGCCCGAGGCCCAAGACCAAAAAGGGGGTGAGACAGTTCCTGGGGCTGGCTGGCTACTATCGTAGGTTTATACCTAATTATTCGGACGTCACCAGCCCACTGACTGACCTCACTAAAAAAGGGGGCGCCAGATCCGGTCCAGTGGATCCGGTCCAGATCCGGTCCAGTCCAGCAGTGCCAGCGGACTCTCTCTGAGGTAAAGGCTGCACTGTGTGGGGGGCCACTATTACACTCACCTGACTTTTCTCTCCCTTTTGTGTTGCAGACCGACGTGTTGGACAGAGGGCTGGGGGCGGTTTTGTCCCAGGAGGTGGAGGGGGAGGACCGCCCCATCCTGTACATTAGTAGGAAGCTGTCGGTGCGGGAGGGGCGCTACAGCACTATTGAGAAGGAATGCCTGGCCATCAAGTGGGCGGTCCTCACCCTCCGTTACTACCTGCCGGGGTGCCCTTTCACCCTCTGTTCAGATCACGCGCCCCTCCAGTGGCTCCACCGCATGAAAGATGCCAACGCGCGGATCACCCGTTGGTATCTGGCACTCCAACCCTTCAATTTCAAGGTGGTCCACAGGCCGGGGGCGCAGATGGTCGTGGCAGACTTCCTCTCCCGTCAGGGGGGGGGGGGGGGAGTCGGCTGCAGGCCGGACAGGCGCCCGGCCTGAGTCGGGCGGTGGGGGTATGTGGCAGCGGGGGTGTGGTCAAGCGCCGGTCTGTGACAGGAGGGCGGAGCCAGGGAAGGTGAGTGGCAGAATCACTACACCTGACGGTAATTAACCTGTGTTTGTGTGTCTTCCCAGTAACCGCGCCCTATTTAAGGAGGCAGAGGGAGAGCAGAGGAGAGCTCATCCCGGGACTAGATCAGAGCGTGTGTGTGTGTGTGTTTCTCTAAGAAATAAAAGTAGGCTGTTATACTGAAAAGTCTAGCAATAAAAAGCCTATTTATACCTGAAGCTTTGTCCTGTCGTCCTCTGTGCTCCACCCACACTTCAGAGAGCTCTACAAAATGATTTCTGCTTTTATTTGGCAAAAGCAAAAGCCTAGAATTAGACAGAAGTTGCTATTTAGCCAAAAGGGAAAAGACAGTCTTAGCTTGCCTAATTTGAAGTTATACTATTGGGCGGCGCAACTACGTAGTATGGTTGAATGGGTTGTTCATGACGAGGAAGTGAACTGGATTGGTTTAGAGAGCCATGCGTGCCCGCTGTTACCTCTTGAGACGATGCCATTTATGGAACAAAAAAAATAGAGAGATTTAAAAATTGATAATGAATGGATTATTTGTACCCACAGGGTTTGGTCTCTGGTGAGGAAAAAAATAGGTGCACCTTTAAAGGTCCCATGGCATGAAATTTTCACTTTCTGAGGTTTTTTAACATTAAAATGAGTTCCTCTGACCTTCTTAAGTCACCCCAGTGGCTAGAAATGTCATAATGTGTAAATCAAACTATGCCCACCCTTTGTCAACATTTGAGAATGGCGCGTCAAAATGGCGCGTTGATAGGCTCTTCCCTTTACTACGTTAGCAAGGGAGATGATCCCCACGCCCCCCCTCTGGATTCCCACCCACTGTATGGATTGCCCGCCCAGCTCAAAAGTTGCCACCATAGATACGTCACTTCAATTTTGTAGTGAGGAGACCATAGAGGACACAACAACATGGCACCACCTAAGCAAGCGAAACATGGAAATTGCGCTGTACATGGATGTGACAACACAGAAAGGAGTCTGTTTTTTTACTGCCAACGGGAGAGCCCCTGAAGACGCAGTGGCTTAATTTTATTTACTCCAATAATACGCCGTCAAGTCTACCTAAGACGGTGTATGTTCGTCGGAAGCATTTTCCTGATGAATGTTTCCACAACTTGGGACAGTACAGGGCAGGTTTTGCACATCAACTGTCACTGAAGCCTGGGTCCGTACCAAGCATGCCTGCGCATCAGCCACAAACACCGAACAAGTAAGTGTATAACTGTTAAGTCTTTTTGCCGTGTTTTAAAATCGGTGCGTTAGCCTTGCAATGGCTACATTAGCTGTGCAGCTAACCGCTTCCTGCAGTTAGCCAGGTACTCTGCGCTACAAAACCAAAAAGCATGCAGCATGCTCTGTTAAACTGAGTTTAGTCTGGAAATTGACTGTAACTTATGAGCTTATGTTTGACTATTGCTCCGCAATGCATGTCTTCTGTTGGATAAGCGATATGTTGCTGTAGTTGCTGCTTCTATCCTCTTTGGTTATGGAGTGCGTGTTCAAGCCTAGGGTATTATACGTTCATAAACTACCACTCCGAACACTCTCACTCTCTGTTCTCTGTGTCACGTTGAGTTTACGAAAGGAGTCCGAGGGAGAACGGGGTTTTGTCTTAGCAGCGTGGCTACAGGCGCTGATAGCAGCGAGTATGTGTGTGCACGCAAATACTATACTACTATACTATACTACTAGTGTCGTATTTTCCCACTCCCTTATTCACTGTAAAAAATGTCCGTAGAATTAACAGTGAATTTATGTAAAATCATGACATAAAAAAAACTGTAAATACAAAAACAATGAAGCAGTGTGTAATTTACATCAATATACTGTAAAACTCCTAACCAAATACCACTGTTAATTTAACAGTAAGAATATGTTGAATTGATCATATTTTTTTGTAGAATTTACAAATTGTTGTAGTTTAAACACAGACAAACTGTAATACTAAAACAGAATGTGATAGTTAAAATTACATCATTGCCTTGTTAAAAAAATTAAAAAAAACGCCCACTGTCGTGGCTCAGTCGACTAAGGCGTCATACCATGAATCCGGGAACCCGGGTTCGATTCCGACCTGAGGTCATTTCCCGATCCCTCCCCATCTCTCTCTCCAGCTCATTTCCTGTCTCTGCACTGTCCTAACCAATAAAGGTGAAAAAAGCCCCAAAAAAATTCTAAAAAAATATATCTGTCTAGTAGCTCATTGCTTGTAACCATCATTTTGAATCATTGTTTATTGTACAATGAATATCCGTAAAATTAACAGTTATGTATTGATTATTGTACATTGAATACCTGTAAAATTGAACATTTTCAAACTGTTGTTTTTACAAGTGTTGATATACCTTACCATAAAGCCATATACACTGTCACTGTATTTTTTACGGTGAAAAAATGGCAACCACAGCTGCCAGTTTTTCACTGTAAATTTGACAAGATTTTTTTTTACAGTGTAGACTTGTGAAGTCGGACTCTGGGTCAAAAGCGAAAACTTGGACTGTTGCTTGACCTGCCATTGCTACTGTTCACACACAGATAGCATGCCCGCAGCTTGGTCAAGCCCCTCCCCTTCCCCCCATGGCCCACCCTCTACCCTTCCCCGCCTCCATGCTTCTCATTAGCAAAACGACGCACTGGGAAAAGGGCTGAAATGGGGCTTTCTCCCAGGAGGCTATATCTACGTGCCGAGGGTTCATTTCGAGAAAGGCTGCGGATATAACATCCGGAAACCTCCACGAGCCCGTTTAAAGCATCAACAAACCACCATGCCATGGGTCCTTTAACAATATCACGTGCAGTAAGAATAGCTAAGATTGTTGATTTTTTGCCAAATAAGTTGGATGCTGGGTTCCAAATCTGGGCAGGGAAAGGACTAATAACTATAAACCATATGTTTGAGGGAGAAACACTTAAATCATTTAAGCAACTACAAGATAAATATGGATTGTGTTGTAAAGATTTCTATAGGTATTTACAATTAAGGGATTTTTTTTTGTCGCACACTGAATGGAACGTTTTGAAACAACAACCATAACCTTTAGAAAATGTTCTGGTAAAATGTATAGAGGAGAATAGTAAGAGAAAGATAGTATGTGGTGCTTGAAAGTTTGTGAACCCTTTAGAATTTTCTATATATCTGAATAAATATGACCTAAAACATCATCAGATTTTCACACAAGTCCTAAAAGTAGATAAAGAGAACCCAGTTAAACAAATGAGACAAAATATTATACTTGGTCATTAATTTATTGAATGAAAATGATCCAAAATTACATATCTGTGAGTGGAAAAAGTATGTGAACCTTTGCTTTCAGTATCTGGTGTGACCCCCTTGTGCAGCAATAACTGCAGCTGAACGTTTGTGGTAACTGTTGATCAGTCCTGCACACCGGCTTGGAGGAATTTTAGCCCGTTCCTCCGTACAGAACAGCTTCAACTCTGGGATGTTGGTGGGTTTCCTCACATGAGGAGCCGGCGGCTCCTCACTCTGATGCGGAGATGATGTAGACGGCTCTGTGACAGCTGCTCCAGCCAAAGCGACACCGGGACCTCCCCCTGTCAAATGGCAGGACCCACTCTCTACTAGGCGCATCATTAAACCCCAAAATCCCGGCCAATCAGTCCCCAAAATTAAAGAGTGGGTAAGGCAAGGATTAACCGCCGCCTTCACTATAAATTTTTCCCCTCTGAAAATAATGTGGACTGACACCAAAGGGTAGCGGTGAACATCCCCGTGCACACACAACACCCTCACCCCTTGTGCTCCCCCCAATGCCTCGTTTTGAACCAGGCTTTGGCGAATTGAGGTCTGATTACAACCAGAATCCACCAACGCCTGATATGTAGCCCCTTGGATACTCACCGGTATGCGATACGCTCCGGCCCAATCGAGGGCGGTCTCTGGCGCGTCGGGGATCCGAACCACCGTGCCCACTTCCATTGTCGTGCACTGCTGTTGAAGGTGGCCCGGCTCCCCGCAGCACCAGCCAACCGGCCCGGGCTTTCCCTCTGCACCGGTGATCTGGGGTTCACTCACCTGAGGTGGGGGAGAGACAGAGACAGAAGGGAGAAACGGGAGGGCACCATGGGTGCGGCGGGCCGGTTGGGGTGGACGGGCCCGCGGTAGGAGCGCTGGTGGACCCCGCCGATGCGAGGAGGTGCCGGAACGCCTGTCGATCTTCTTGTTGGGCCAACACCAGGGCCTCGAACCGCTCTTCTTGCTCCTTTCGGAGGGTGAGTAGCGCCTGGTGCTGGCTTTGCTGGGCCGTGGCAAGGGCGTGGACCAGTTCAGCAAACGGGGAGGACTCCATGGGGCTGTGAGGCTGCTGTGCTCCAGATCCCGGGTTTCGGCACCACTGTAGAGGTCAGAGTAGGTGGGTGGAGCACAGAAGTACGGCAGGCCAGAACTGAGTTCCAAAAACTATTTTATTTTGCACTTTTCAGTAGCAATATACTCTCCCAGCCACATGCATACACACACACACAAGTCATCTGGTGCGGGAGAGAGCTCACTTCCTCTGCTCTCTCTCTCCTTATATAGGGCGTGGTTGCTGGGAAGACACACAAACACAGGTTAATTGCTCTCAGGTGAAGTGATTCTGCCACTTACCTTCCCTGACTCCGCCCTCCTGTCACAGACCGGCGCTTGACCACGCCCTCGCTGCCACAATACATTACCCCGCTTAAGTTAAATCAATGGTCCCCTGATGTGCCGGACATGTGCATTAAGTGCTTGGAAGGAAAGGGTACTCTGTACCACTGTGTATGGGACTGCCCAAAAATAAAAAAAATATTGGAAAGAAATTGTTTTGACTTTATCTGAGATTGTTGGAGTGAAGGTACCTTATCAGGCAAAAATTTGTCTACTTGGTATATATCCAAAAAACTTTATGGTCAATCCTAAAGAGTCAACTTTAATTGATTTCGGACTCCTACAGGCCAGGAGGATGATCGCTCTATCTTGGAAAAAAATGGATGTGTCCTCGATACAAGTGTGGATAAAGGAGTTGGCATCTTGTATTGTGTTGGAAAGAATGACTTATATAACCAGGGGAAGGACTGCAGAGTTTGAGACTGTGTGGAAACCTTTAATAGAGTTCCTTAAACGTTAAAATGCACAATCAACTTGAAACTGCTGTATTGACGTGTGTAGTTGAGTGTTTGTGTGTGTTGTTTGTTTTTAAATGTGTCAAGTATGTGAAATGTCTTGTGGAAATTGTGACTGTTTATTTTATGGATGTTATTGTTTTGATTGTTGTCTATCTGTATAAGTGAAAAAAATATATATATATATGTTCAATAAAAAAACTGTGAAAAAAAAAGTTTGACCTGTGAGGAATCAAGGCAAGGCAAGTTTATTTCTATAGCACATTTCATATACAGTGGCAGTTCAATGTGCTTTACAGAAGTAAAAGCAAAACAGTAAACAATAGAAAATAAAATTGCATAAAATAAATGGGAAGAAATATAATAAGAATTAAACAATAGTAGAAATAAAATAATAAAATGAAGTAGAAGTTCAAATAGGGGGAAAAAAAACCCAGCAGAATAAAATAAAATAAAAGTTAAGTAAAATTTGAAACATGCAGAGACTGTAAAAGTAAAGATTATAAAACATGTAAAGAAGACAATATTAATAATTTAACAGAAAGCATCTGAGAACAGCTTGGTCTTTAGTCTAGATTTGAAGCTGCCAACAGCAGGAGCATTTTTAATGTCCTCTGGCAGTTGGTTCCATAGCTGTACTGCATAGTAGCTAAAAGCTGCTTCACCACACTTTGTTTTAACAGGGTTAGGGTTAGGGTTAGTAAATTTTAATAGTAAAATTTTAATAGTAAATTTTGCTGCTGCGATCTGGTAGATCTGATTGGGTTAGGCCGCTGCAACATATCAGAGAGGTAATTGGGCCCTGTACCATTTAGAGATTTGTACACCAGCAGCAATGCTTTAAAGTCAATTCTGTAGCTTACTGGAAGCCAGTGAAGGGACCTTAGAATTGGAGTAATGTGCTCTGTTCTTTTTGTTTGTGTGAGAACCCTCGCCGCTGCATTTTGAACCAGCTGAAGTCGTTTGATGGTCTTTTTTGGCAGGCCTGTGAAAAGGCCATTGCAGTAATCAACCCTACTAGAGATGAAGGCATGTATCAGTTTTTCCAGATCATTTTTTGACACAAGTCCTCTTAGTTTGGAAATGTTTTTTAGGTGATAAAATGATCAGGAGCCTGAAACATCCTGGAGGAGTGCTGCCTCCTGCTGACCTCATTATAACAGCTCTAAACAAAAGATCAACATCAACAACATCATGATTATTATAAGAATAAAAATAAATAATAGGAATATTTAAAGCTGTTCATAATACTTTAAACCTTAACGGTAATTTGTTTTATTGTAAATAATTTTAAAAACAAAAATGTAATATTAGAAAAAGCAGACTGTGTTCTTTAGCTGCTAGTTTAGTGACTGTTAGGTTTATATAAGTATTATTCTTATAAGTATTATTATTAAAATGGTGACAAAATTAAGAGTTAACTTAAGGTTCAGTTAAAAATGACCTTCTGTCTCGGCTGGACATTGTTTGGGAACATTTTGTTTATGAAATGTGTATTTTGAACAGAGAAGTGTCTGAAGGACCCACCAAGGTCTGTTTTAGTGTCAGATCGACCCACACACACTTTAATGTTGGATGTAATGGTAGCCTTATTGCTGAACAAAGAGTTAAGACTCTTATATTATATTTTTATAGTATATATTATAGTATATATTACTTATAGTATATTTTAGAGCTTTTTAAGATCCTTTATTATTTTGGACTATTGCATATACTATGGCAGTAAACTGTTCCTGTGTAGCCTGACCTTCGTCCAGTGGAGAAGAACACTTCTTTGTTAGACCAAACATAGTCTTTGTTTAAAACATTGTCATAAAAACATCTCACGCGCTTTGACGTACGTAAATGAAATTGCTGAATTGCTGAAATATTATTTTGCTTATGATTGAAGGTTTCATTCACACACACATACATATGGAATTAAGATGTGATTTGCCGACCTAGCACATAGACACAGATATCAAAATGATGTCACTCACTCACACCCTCCCATAGACACATACACACACCCCTCTCCGAGGTCACATACAAACACACATTTGACAGACACAATAGCCGTTTGGAGAGATTATGATTTGTTATAAAAGGTGTTTGTAATCTTTCATCTTTGACGAAGTGACTGTGCGAATAAACTGGCATGTGAACAACTCAGGTGTTCCCTTGTCTGTTTCTCTCAAATCAAATCAAATCAAATCAAGTTTATTTGTACAGCGCTTTTAACAATAAACATTGTCGCAAAGCAGCTTTACAGAATTTGAACGACTTAAAACATGAGCTAATTTTATCCCTAATCTATCCCCAATGAGCAAGCCTGTGGCGACGGTGGCAAGGAAAAACTCCCTCAGACGACATGAGGAAGAAACCTCGAGAGGAACCAGACTCAAAAGGGAACCCATCCTCATTTGGGGAACAACAGACAGCCTGACTATAATATTAACAGTTTTAACAGGTATAACCCTCAACTGTCCTCATTGGGCCGTCCTTCACAGGAGTGGGGCGATAAAACTCCGATCAGACACAGGGCACCAGGATGGATCAAGCAAGTCCGAGGGGCAGAAGAGGCCAGCATCTCAATCCCAGGATCAACATGTAACTCAGATGGACAGATGGGGGGGGGAGAGAGAGAGAGAAAGAAAACACGTTGTTAGGTATGCCCTAAAAATGACAAGTATTAAATCTGTGTGGTAGGCTCACAGAGACGAGAGTCTTTACATCAGGCATAACACACAATGGCATGTTAATATGGTAAAAAAATATATCATGACCTGCTCTGGCTGGATGCTTGATTGGGTGATGGGAGCACACTCCTCAGCAATGATGAGATGCAGATGGGACCCTTAGGCCTGGCCAAGACAATTCAGTTACATTTCACCGGGTCTGGGACATGCGACAGAATGTCTGATGGCCGATTCCCTGCAGGCTACGATAGCCAGTCGAGGTCCCCACCGTCTCCACCAAAAGATTTCCTGTTGACTCCATGTAACTCAGAGGGACAGATTTGGGGTGGGGGGGAGAGAAAGAAAACACAGGTGGTTAGGTATGCCCAATGTCACCTGAATAAGTAGGAACAGTATACATATTGCACCGAGTACAAGCAGGGACTCCGGCAACTAACTATGACAGCATAACTAAAAGGAGAGAGCCAGAAGGTAACACAGGCATGAGGGAGCCCCGGGACATAAAGCAGCCAGCCACTACACCGTCAACAAACTCGAGTGAGCAAGCGAGTGGGGACTGACAGCATCCATACATCCCAGTTTACCAAAACACTCTATGTCTGAGGACCCTCCAGATCTACTCCTTTACCTCATAAACACCATTAACAAAAGGCTTGACTAAACAGATATGTTTTCAGCCTAGACTTAAATGCTGAGACTGTGTCTGATTCCCGAACATTACTTGGAAGGCTGTTCCATAACAGTGGGGCTTTGTAAGAAAAGGCTCTGCCCCCTGATGTAGCCTTCACTATACGAGGTACCAGCAGATAGCCTGCACCTTTTGATCTAAGTAGGCGTGGCGGGTCATAGAGGAGCAGAAGTTCACTCAGGTACTGTGGTGCGAGACCATTTAGTGCTTTAAAGGTCAATAGTAGTATTTTATAATCAATACGAAATTTGATTGGGAGCCAATGCAGTGTGGATAAGACAGGCGTGATGTGGTCATATTTTCTAGTTCTAGTAAGGACTCTTGCTGCGGCATTTTGAACTAACTGGAGCTTGTTTATGCACTTATTGGAACATCCAGACAGTAAGGCATTACAATAATCCAACCTGGAGGTAACGAAAGCATGGACTAGTTTTTCTGCATCATGCAATGACATTAAATTTCTTATCTTTGCAATATTTCTGAGATGAAAGAAAGCTATCCGGGTGATGTTATCAATGTGAGTTTCGAATGAAAGACTGGGGTCAATAATCACTCCGAGGTCTTTTACTGCTGCACGTGAAGAAACAGAAAGGCCATCCAGAGTTACTGTGTAATCAGAAAACTTACTTCTAGCTGTATGTGGTCCTAGCACAAGTACTTCAGTCTTGTCAGAGTTAAGCAGAAGGAAATTTATAAGCATCCAGTGTCTAATGTCCTTAACACATTCCTCAATTTCATTAAGCTGGTGTCTCTCATCAGGTTTTGCAGAGACATACAACTGTGTGTCATCAGCATAACAGTGGAAACTAATACAATGTTTACAAATAATATCGCCCAGAGGTAACATATATAGAGAAAAAAGCAGTGGACCCAAGACAGAACCTTGTGGAACACCAAACTTTACCTCGGTACGTCTAGAAATATCACCATTTATATCAACATACTGATAACGATCAGTTAGATAAGACCTGAGCCAGGAGAGGGCCGTTCCCTTAACTCCCACAACTTTTTCCAGTCTATCCAGAAGAATGGAATGATCAATGGTATCAAATGCTGCACTAAGGTCAAGCAACACAAGTCGCGAGACACAGCCCTGATCAGACGCCAACAGTAGGTCGTTTACTACTTTAACCAGTGCTGTCTCTGTGCTATGATGAGGTCTAAATCCTGACTGATACATTTCATGGATGTTATTCCTATGTAAATATGAGCATAACTGCTGTGCCACAGCTTTTTCAAGGATCTTGGAGATAAAGGGGAGGTTTGATATTGGCCGATAATTGGACAGCTGACAGGGATCAAGGTCAGGTTTTTTAATCAGGGGTTTGATAACTGCTAGTTTAAAGGATTTGGGTACATAGCCAATCATAAGAGAAGAATTTATTATTTTTAGAAGCGGTTCAATTACTCCAGGCATTATCTGTTTGAATAGATGTGTCGGTAAGGGATCTAGTACGCAAGTTGAGGCTTTTGATGTAGAGATTAATGAAAGTAATTCAGTTTCTTTTAGGGGAGTAAAACATTCTAACTGATGATCTGATACAGTTATATTGTTAACTACAAGGTCACTTTCATTGTCTAACCTTAAATTAGTAGTTTGAATTTTTTGTCGGATATTCTCAATTTTGTCATTAAAAAAATTCATGAAGTCGTTGCTACTACATACTGCAGGTGTGCATGTGTTGATAGTGGACTTATTCCTGGTTAATTTTGCTACAGTATTAAATAGGAATCTAGGATTATTTTTGTTATCTTCTATTAGGGAGGAGAAATATGTTGATCTCGCAGCACTAAGAGCTTTTCTATACTTCAGGAAGCTCTCCTTCCAAGCTAATTTGAACACTACCAATTTTGTTTGACGCCATTTACGTTCCAGTTTTCGAGTGGTCTGTTTTAATGTGCGAGTGTCATCATTACACCAGGGTGCCAATTTTTTGTCTCTGACCATTTTCTTTTTAAGAGGAGCTACATTATCTAAAGTATGGCAGAATGTTGACTCTAAGCATTCAGTTGCCTGATCAAGTTCTGCAGGGGCTGACAGTGACCCAATCAAAGTTGATAACTCTGGGAGATCATTTATAAAGCTCTGTGCAGTAGTTGACGTGAAAGTACGTTTAATACAGTAGCGTGGTGAGGTGCATATATTATTACTCAGACATATTTTGAATGAGATGAGACAATGATCTGAGATAACTTCAGACTGTGGAAGTATGACTATATTGTCTACGTTTAATCTGAATGTTAGTATTAGATCGAGGGTGTGACCACCATTATGGGTCGGTCCTATGACATTCTGCTTAATCCCGACTGAATCTAAAATGGACACAAACGCTGTTTTCAAAGGGTCTTCTGGGTTATCGAAGTGAATATTAAAATCTCCGACAACTAAAGCTTTGTCTAAGGAAATAACCAGATCTGAGATAAAATCTGCAAATTCAGAAAGAAACTCAGAATATGGCCCCGGGGGCCTGTAAATAATAAGCAATGGAATTAACTGGGTAGACTTATTTTTCGAGGCTACATACATTATATGAGTATGAAGAACTTCAAATGTATTAAATTTATAACCAGGTTTGTGTGTTACACCTAGATAATCGTTATAAATAACCGCGACGCCTCCTCCTCTGCCAGTTAGACGAGGCTGGTGTATATAACTGTATCCAGGAGGACTCGCTTCATTTAATGCTATATATTCATTTGGCTTAATCCATGTTTCTGTTAAACACAGTACATTAAACTCCTGATCAGTAATGAGTTCATTAACCATTAGCGCTTTAGATGTAAGAGATCTAATATTTAATAGCCCCACCTTTAGATCAAAGGTGCTGGCAGCAGCTGTACAGTCAGTATGATCTAATTTTATACTGATTAGGTTACTGGAACAAACTCTCTGAAAATTTCTACCTTTTTGTTGAGCTCGGGGAACAGACACAGTCTCGATGTAGTGGGCCCTGAGTGACGACTCTGTGCAGCTAGCAGACAGTCGGTTTAGCCTGTTCGTCTGCTCCCTGGCCTTGGCTCTGGATTGTCAGAAATTAACTAGGCCTGTTCTGAGACTATGACCTATGCTGCAGGAAATGAGAGCAGCACCTTCCCGAGTGGGATGGATACCGTCCCGCCCTAACAGGCCAGCAGTGCCCTCAAAATTAGCCCAATTATCTATAAAGCCCACACTGTTTTCAGAGCACCACCTGGACAGCCAGCAGTTCAGCGACCATAACCTGCTGTAAGCTACATCGCCACGCCGCATTGGGATGGGGCCAGAGCATACTACAGCATCGGACATCGCCTTCGCTAATTTAAACACCTCTACAAAGTTACTCTTAGTAACCTCAGACTGACGAAGGCGTATATCATTAGCTCCTGCATGGATAACTAGCTTTGAGAACCTGTGCTTGCCTAGGACCCCAAGATTACCTGCTATGTCCGGCACCCTGGCTCCCGGTATACACCTGACTAAAGCTGCTGGTGCCCCTAAAGGCTCAGCTAATTTCACGTGCCGTATGATAGAGTCCCCTATAACCAGAGCTCTTTCAGGTTTCTCAGTGGGTGCATCACTAAGGAGAGCAAACCTGTTCGACACGTGACGCGGAGAGGAGTGGTGCTCCCGTGGGCGAGCCTCAGCGGTAGCTTTGGCTCTACGCTTATGCCGCCGAGCCGTCACCCATTCGCCCTGCTGTAAGGGCTCTAATGCCGGAGTTGGGGGATTGCTAACTCCACCTAGGGCGTCCAGACTTTCCCTAACAGAAACTACACTGTTCTCACGCTCACTAACCTGCTCTAAAGCCTGGACACGCGCTTCTAGCACTGTAATCTTCTCCGTAAGAGAGCTAACTAATCTGCACTTATCACAAGTAAAGCTAATAAAGCTATCGCTAGTGACGGAGGAAAAATGACTAAACATCCTGCACTCAGCACACTGAACAGGCTGAAGGTGTGCCATGATGAAAAGATTCACGTACCCTTAAATGAAGATCTGTTGATATTAAAGCAGATCAGATGGCCTCCGCTTGTGGACTTTACACAGGAGGAGAGAAAAAGAAAGCTTCCGGTCTCGGCGTTCTTCCGAAAAAAGAAAGAGAAAAAACCGGGAAAAAAACGGAAAAAGGAAAGCGAAAGTGAAAAGTACAAAAATGAAAGCGACAGTATAATAAAAATGAAGAGGATACTGGAAATTTATTTATAGAAAAAAAGTTAAAAAAGGATTAGTAATTAACGCCGGCACTCGCGGGAAAAAGGACTCGGCGCGAACAACTCAGGAAACAGGAAGTCTATTAATTAAAAGTCTAATTTAAGGTTAGACAATGAAAGTGACTTTGTAGTTAACAATATAACTGTATCAGATCATCAGTTAGAATGTTTTACTCCCCTAAAAGAAACTGAATTACTTTCATTAATCTCTACATCAAAAGCCTCAACTTGTGTACTAGATCCCTTACCGACACGTCTATTCAAACAGATAATACCTGAAGTAATTGAATTGCTTCTAAAAATAATAAATTCTTCTCTTAGGATTGGCTATGTACCCAAATCCTTTAAACTAGCAGTTATCAAACCCCTGATTAAAAAACCTGACCTTGATCCCTGTCAGCTGTCCAATTATCGGCCAATATCAAACCTCCCCTTTATCTCCAAGATCCTTAAAAAAGCTGTGGCACAGCAGTTATGCTCATATTTACATAGGAATAACATCCATGAAATGTATCAGTCAGGATTTAGACCTCATCATAGCACAGAGACAGCTCTGGTTAAAGTAGTATACGACCTACTGTTGGCGTCTGATCAGGGCTGTGTCTCGCTACTTGTGTTGCTTGACCTTAGTGCAGCATTTGATACCATTGATCATTCCATTCTTCTGGATAGACTAGAAAATGTTGTGGGAGTTAAGGGAATGGCCCTCTCCTGGCTCAGGTCTTATCTAACTGATTGTTATCAGTATGTTGATATAAATGGTGATATTTCTAGACGTACCGAGGTAAAGTATGGTGTTCCACAAGGTTCTGTCTTGGGTCCACTGCTTTTTTCTCTATATATGTTACCTCTGGGCGATATTATTCGTAAACATTGTATTAGTTTCCACTGTTATGCTGATAAGACACAGTTGTATGTCTCTGCAAAACCTGATGAGAGACACCAGCTTAATAGAATTGAGGAATGTGTGAAGGACATTAGACACTGGATGCTTATTAATTTCCTTCTGCTTAACTCTGACAAGACTGAAGTACTTGTACCAGGACCACATACAGCTAGAAGTAAGTTTTCTGATTACACAGTAACTCTGGATGGCCTTTCTGTTTCTTCACATGCAGCAGGAAAAGACCTCGGAGTGATTATTGACCCCAGTCTTTCATTTGAAACTCACATTGATAACATCACCCAGATAGCTTTCTTTCATCTCAGAAATATTGCAAAGATAAGAAATGTAATGTCATTGCATGATGCAGAAAAACTAGTCCATGCTTTCGTTACCTCCAGGTTGGATTATTGTAATGCCTTACTGTCTGGATGTTCCAATAAGTGCATAAACAAGCTCCAGTTAGTTCAAAATGCAGCAGCAAGAGTCCTTACTAGAACTAGAAAATATGATCACATCACGCCTGTCTTATCCACACTTCATTGGCTCCCAATCAAATTTCGTATTGATTATAAAATACTACTATTGACCTTTAAAGCACTAAATGGTCTCGCACCACAGTACCTGAGTGAACTTCTCGTCCTCTATGACCCGCCACGCCTACTTAGATCAAAAGGTGCAGGCTATCTGCTGGTACCTCGTATAGTGAAGGCTACATCAGGGGGCGGAGCATTTTCTTACAAAGCCCCACAGTTATGGAACAGCCTTCCAAGTAGTGTTCGGGAATCAGACACAGTCTCAGCATTTAAGTCTAGGCTGAAAACATATCTGTTTAGTCAAGCCTTTTGTTAATGGTGTTTATGAGGTAAAGGTGTAGATCTGGAGGGTCCTCAGACAGAGTGTTTTTGGTAAACTGGGATGTATGGATGCTGTCAGTCCCCACTCACTTGCTCACTTGAGTTTGTTGACGGTGTAGTGGCTGGCTGCTTTATGTCCTGGGGCTCCCTCATGCCTGTGTTACCTTCTGGCTCTCTCCTTTTAGTTATGCTGTCATAGTTAGTTGCCGGAGTCCCTGCTTGTACTCGGTGCAATATGTATACTGTTTCTACTTATTCAGGTGACATTGGGCATACCTAACCACCTGTGTTTTCTTTCACTCCCCCCCACCCCAAATCTGTCCCTCTGAGCTACATGGAGTCAACAGGAAATCTTTTGGTGGAGAGGGTGGAGACCTCGACTGGCTATCGTAGCCTGCAGGGAATTGGCCGTCAGACGTTCTGTCGCATGTCCCAGACCCGGTGAAATGTAACTGAATTGTCTTGGCCAGCCCTAAGGGTCCCATCTGCATCTCATCATTGCTGAGGAGTGTGCTCCCATCACCCAATCAAGCATCCAGCCAGAGCAGGTCATGATATATTTTACCATATTAACATGCCATTGTTGTGTGTTATGCCTGATGTAAAGACTCTCGTCTCTGCGAGCCTACCACACAGATTTAATACTTGTCATTTTTAGGGCATACCTAACAACGTGTTTTCTTTCTCTCTCTCCCCCCCCCAATCTGTCCCTCTGAGTTACATGTTGATCCTGGGATTGAGATGCTGGCCTCTTCTGCCCCTCGGACCTGCTTGATCCATCCTGGTGCCCTGTGTCTGGTCGGAGTTTTATCGCACCGCTCCTGTGAAGGACGGCCCCATGAGGACAGTTGAGGGTTATACCTGTTAAAACTGTTAATATTATAGTCAGGCTGTCTGTTGTTCCCCAAATGAGGATGGGTTCCCTTTTGAGTCTGGTTCCTCTCGAGGTTTCTTCCTCATGTCGTCTGAGGGAGTTTTTCCTTGCCACCGTCGCCACAGGCTTGCTCATTGGGGATAGATTAGGGATAAAATTACCTCATGTTTTAAGTTGTTCAAATTCTGTAAAGCTGCTTTGTGACAATGTTTATTGTTAAAAGCGCTATACAAATAAACTTGATTTGATTTGATTTGTCAGGATTTCTTTCAGAATCCCAACCCGGGAGATAAAGCAGAAGAGCGCTTCTGCAATACTGTGTGCTGAGATATTGCAAAGAGGCACTTCTTCCGGGTATCACGTTGCATAGTCCACCAGAACTAAAATAAAGCGATATCCCCATGCTGACTGATCTAATGGCCTGACGAGATCCATCCCAATTCTTTCAAAAGGGGTCTCAATTAAAGGGAGAGGGCGCAAAGGTGCTTTTGGAGTAGCCGCAGGATTTACTAATTGGCATTTGAGGCACGCCGCACACCACCAACGGACATCCCCGCGAATCTCTGACCAATAGAACTGGGCCATTATTCGGGCTAGTGTTTTATCCTGCCCTAAGTGTCCAGCCATGGGATTAAAGTGAGCCACCGGGAATATGAATTCCCGGCGGCTCTTTGGAATTAATAACTGCATTATCTTTTTGCCAGTTTGAGTGTCCTGCATCACTCGGTATAACCTATCCTTAATAATAGCAAAGTAGTGGAAGGCCGGCGTTGCATTTGGCTGGAGAATTTGACCATCGATTACTCTCACTCGGTCAAATGCATGCCGCAGAGTCCTGTCTCGCGACTGCTCTAATGGGAAATCCCCAAGGGAATCCCCGAGAGAGGGAGGAGGGGCGGGGCACTCCTCACTCTGCGTACCGCCCTGATGCGGTGCTGACGTAGATGGCTCTGTGACAGCTTCTCCTGCCAATGCTACTCCGGGGCTTTCCCCAGATGGATTAGTGCAGGACACACTCCTCACTATGTGCGTCATTAACTCCTTAAAACCCAGCCAATCAGTCCCCAAAATCAGCGAGTGGGTGAGACAAGGGTTAACCGCCGCCTTTATACTAGGCTTTTCCCCTCGAAATAGAATGTGGACGGACATCAAAGTGTAGCGTGAACATCCCCATGCACACACAACACCTTCACCACTCGTGGTCTCTCCAATGCCTCACCTTGCACCAGGCTTTGGTGGATTGAGGTCTGGTTACAGCCAGAATCCACCAAAGCCTGGTACGTATCCCCTTGGACACTTACCGGTATACAATACACTCCAGCCCAATCGAGGGTGGTTTCTGGCGTGTCGGGGACCCGGACCACCGCGCCCACCTCCATCGCGGAGCACTGATGTTGGAGATGTCCCGGCTCCACGCAGCACCAGCACACCGGCCTAGGCTCTCCCTCTGCATCGGTGTTATGGGCATCACTCACCTGGGGGGAGGAGACAAAGACAAGGAAGGGGAAAACGGGAGGACACCACGGGTGCGCCGGGCCAACTGGGGGGGAGCCGGCCCCTGCCTCCGCGGTGGGGGAATGGGGCGAGGACAGGAAGCAGAGAGGGAGAGAGAGAAGAAAGAGGAGAAGAGGAGACACGCCTTCCTGCTGTTGGAACTGCCGCCATGTGGTCCTCTGCCAGCTCAATAGCTTGGTCCAGCGACGCCGGGCGATGACACTGGACCCACTCTGCGGTTCCTTCCGTAAGTCGCACAACGAATTGCTCCAGTGTCACCAGGCCAATCACTCCCTTGACGTCACGGTCGTCTGCCCTCAGCCACCACTGGCAGGCATCCCAGAGTTGTTGCCTGAACGCAAACGGTCGGCCGACCTCCTCCAAACGCAGCAAGTGGAAGCGCTGCCGTTGTTGCTCCGGGGAGCAGCCGACATGCTGGAGGATGGCTCATTAGAGGTCCGCGTACACGAGCCGGCTGTCAGCGGGGAGATGCAGCGCGGCCAGTTGTG
This sequence comes from Neoarius graeffei, assembly GCF_027579695.1. NCBI lineage: Eukaryota > Metazoa > Chordata > Actinopteri > Siluriformes > Ariidae > Neoarius > Neoarius graeffei. Next base: position 116,264,746 of record NC_083572.1, on the reverse strand, counting down.
CCTCGCCCATCAGCAGGGGGAGGAGGCGCGCCGCGCGCTGGTTGACTGGCCAACCCCACGCCTCCACTACTTGCTCAAAGAGTGCGAGGAAGGCTTCCGGATCGTCGTGCGGACCCATCTTCGTTAGGGTGAGGTGGGGAGGGTCTGCTCCAGTGGCGGTTGTGGGCCCTGCCGACGCAAGCAGGTGCCGGAACACCTGACGGTCTTCCTGTTGGGCCAGCACCAAGGCTTCGAACTGTTGTTCTTGCTCCTTCTGGAGGGTGACCAGCGCTTGGTACTGGTTCTGCTGGGCTGTGGCGAGGGCATGGATCAAGTCCTTGAACAGCGAGGACTCCATGTGGCTGTTCCCTTCTGCACTCAACCAGGTTTCAGTACCACTGTAGAAAGACCCTGACGTGGGTGGAACACAGAAGCACAGCAGGCGGTTGTTTCCATCTTAATTATTTCTTATATTGCTGCTTTTCATCACACAACTCAGACTCTCTCTTACAGACACACACATACACACACAGGCTACTAGAAAGCCCTCGGCACCGACCTCCCCTTCTCACTCTCCTTTTATAGGGCGCGGTCACTGGAGAAGGCACACAGACACACGTTAATTGACAAGAGGTGTAGTGACACGATCACTCATCTTCCCTGACTCAGTCCTCCATTCACAGACTGGCGCTCGGCCACGCCCCTGCTGCCACAGTATGTTATCCTTCTTAGGAATTAAATAGATTAATGCCCCCCTCCATGATGCAGGAACCCATCTATTAATAAGACAAGTATTAAAGATCATCAGTAATATGTCCTGCCACTGTGTAAATCTCAATGTTTCATAGGTTACTCCATCACTGCCGCTAGCCTTATAATTAGGTAGGCAATTCAGTACATTTACCAGTTTGTCCTTCGTGAATGGAGAGGTAATTGGTGGAGGTGCTGGCTCCAAACATAATGAATTAGTCCATGGTGGAGGTGCAAGGGGGTCATCAATTAAAGTGGTGCCTTGGCATTTTTTAAAATAGTAAGACTGCACTTCCTGAATATTATCAAAACATGGAGAATCAGGAAACTCATTATTATTCAAAATTATCTCAATTGCTGGGCGGCACAGTGGTGTAGAGGTTAGCGCTGTTGCCTCACAGCAAGAAGGTCCGGGTTCGAGCCCCATGGCCGGCGAGGGCCTTTCTGTGCGGAGTTTGCATGTTCTCCCCGTGTCCGCGTGGGTTTCCTCCGGGTGCTCCGGTTTCCCCCACAGTCCAAAGACATGCAGGTTAGGTTAACTGGTGACTCTAAATTGACCGTAGGTGTGAGTGTGAATGGTTGTCTGTGTCTATGTGTCAGCCCTGTGATGACCTGGCGACTTGTCCAGGGTGTACCCCGCCTTTCGGCCATAGTCAGCTGGGATAGGCTCCAGCTTGCCTGCGACCCTGTAGAACAGGATAAAGCGGCTAGAGATAATGAGATGAGATCTCAATTGGTTTTGTTCTGCGATGTTGCCATAAATAAGCCAGTTTGTCTTGGCTTACCTTTTTAAGACGAGAGACCCGAGGTCTAAAAAAAGGTTGTACAACCCCAATTCTAAAGAAGTTGGGACAAAGTACAAATTGTAAATAAAAACGGAATGCAATGATGTGGAAGTTTCAAAATTCCATATTTTATTCAGAATAGAACATAGATGACATATCAAATGTTTAAACTGAGAAAATGTATCATTTAAAGAGAAAAATTAGGTGATTTTAAATTTCATGACAACAGCACATCTCAAAAAAGTTGGGAAAAAGCCATGTTTCCCACTGTGAGACATCCCCTTTTCTCTTTCCAACAGTCTGTAAACGTCTGGGGACTGAGGAGACAAGTTGCTCAAGTTTAGGGATAGGAATGTTAACCCATTCTTGTCTAATGTAAGATTCTAGTTGCTCAACTGTCTTAGGTCTTTTTTGTCTTATCTTCTGTTTTATGATGCGCCAAATGTTTTCTATGGGTAAGGCAAGGCAAGGCAAGTCAAGGCAAGTTTATTTATATAGCACATTTCATACACAGTGGCAATTCAATGTGCTTTACAGAAGTAAAAGCAAAACAGTAAACAATAGAAAATAAAATGAAAGATCTGGACTGCAGGCTGGCCAGTTCAGTACCCGGACCCTTCTTCTACGCAGCCATGATGCTGTAATTGATGCAGTATGTGGTTTGGCATTGTCATGTTGGAAAATGCAAGGTCTTCCCTGAAAGAGATGTCGTCTGGATGGGAGCATATGTTGCTCTAGAACCTGGATATACCTTTCAGCATTGATGGTGTCTTTCCAGATGTGTAAGCTGCCCATGCCACACACACTAATGCAACCCCATACCATCAGAGATGCAGGCTTCTGAACTGAGCGCTGATAACAACTTGGGTCGTCCTTCTCCTCTTTAGTCCGAATGACACAGCGTCCCTGATTTCCATAAAGAACTTCAAATTTTGATTTGTCTGACCACAGAACAGTTTTCCACTTTGCCACAGTCCATTTTAAATGAGCCTTGGCCCAGAGAAGACATCTGCACTTCTGGATCATGTTTAGATACGGCTTCTTCTTTGAACTATAGAGTTCTAGCTGGCAATGGTGGATGGCACAGTGAATTGTGTTCACAGATAATGTCCTCTGGAAATATTCCTGAGCCCATTTTGTGATTTCCAATACAGAAGCATGCCTGTATGTGATGCAGTGCCGTCTAAGGGCCCGAAGATCACGGGCACCCGGTATGGTTTTCCGGCCTTGACCCTTATGCACAGAGATTCTTCCAGATTCTCTGAATCTTTTGATGATATTATGCACTGTAGATGATGATATGTTCAAACTCTTTGCAATTTTACACTGTCGAACTCCTTTCTGATATTGCTCCACTATTTGTCGGTGCAGAATTAGGGGGACTGGTGATCCTCTTCCCATCTTTACTTCTGAGAGCTGCTGCCACTCCAAGATGCTCTTTTTATACCCAGTCATGTTAATGACCTATTGCCAATTGACCTAATGAGTTGCAATTTGGTCCTCCAGCTGTTCCTTTTTTGTACCTTTAACTTTTCCAGCCTCTTATTGCCCCTGTCCCAGCTTTTTTGAGATGTGTTGCTGTCATGAAATTTAAAAATGTCTCACTTTCGACATTTGATATGTTGTCTATGTTCTATTGTGAATACAATATCAGTTTTTGAGATTTGTAAATTATCGCATTCCGTTTTTATTTACAATTTGTACTTTGTCCCAACTTTTTTGGAATCGGGGTTGTATTACGTCTCTACAAAAATGTAGTTGCTCCTCTAGCCATTGTGACAAAGATGCAACATTAGCGTCCACAGGGAAGGGTTTAACCATTGGAAGCTTTTTCAGGATTCTGTATGTATATTTTAAAAGTGGCAGACCAAAAGGTCTCCTACCGTGTCTTTCAGTGGAGAATACTCCATGCTTGAAGTACACACTGTTCAGTAGTGATAGAAGTTGAAGCCACTTAGTAGGGTCCAATGAGCATGCAAACTGATTTTTCCCATTGTGTCTCTTGGTGTTAAGAGTTTCTCTAAAAGCCTTTCCTTTGATCTGGAAAATATTCCATTGCTGGTCTGTTAGTTGTTGATTAAAAGCAGTAAAATCCTTAGAATTTAACTCTTCACTAGTCAGCTGTTGAGGAGGGTCAAAACACCATTGTTGTTTGTAGGTCCTGCCGCTTGATAAAGCTCGTTTATACGCTGTTTTGATGACCGACAATAAACACATTATCAGAATCACTCTCTGAAGCATTTTACATCTGCTTACATTAAGGGCAGCAATTACGACGGGTGTGCAAGAATGTTACGGTAACCTGATGGAACTTTGGTTACACCTATTTCAGCATTGGCGCCATGTTGAAAAACTAACACACACACACACACACACACACACACACACACACACACACACACACACACACACACACACACACACACACAAGTGAGCAATGAGCAAACATACATACCCAGAGCAGTGGGAAGCTATGCTACAGTGCCTGGGGAGCAGTTGGGGGTTAAGTGCCTTGCTCAAGGGCACTTCAGCCCAAGGTCGCCCCATGTTATCCTAAACTGCGTGCCTTTGGACTGCGGGGGAAACTGGAGCACCCAGAGGAAACCCACGCAGACACGGGAAGAACATGCAAACTCCACACAGAAAAGCCCCCGCTGGCCGCTGTGCTCGAACCTCTGAGGCTGTGAGGCAATAGTGCTAACCACTACGACACCACCATACTGCCCAAAAATCATATGTAACTCCACCCACATCCCCACCCACAAATAAAAAAAAACAAACCAAATTAATATTTTGTTATGAAGTGTTTTTTTTAACAGTTGTGTTCTATCAGGCCTACGAGTTGCTTTCCAGTAATCTCACTCAATTTTTTCTTTACAATAAATACAATTTATAAAGTTTGCCTATTGCATAAAGGCATAGTTAATGAGATGATTGATAGCTGGCAGACATACAGTGACATACAGCTTCTTTATTAAAGGTAATCTCTAAGAGCTGAAAGCTTTAAAATAATAATAATAATAATAATAATAATAATAATAATAATAATAATAAGTTCAATTTATATAGCGCCTTTCAAGAAACCCAAGGACACTTTACAATTATAGACAAAGAAAAAAATAATAACAATAAAAATAAATAAATAAATAAATAAATAAATAAATAATAAAAAGTCCACCAAGTAGGAGTCAGGATGTAATTCCAGTGGTGTAGCAGCCACAGTCCCACCAAAAGGCGCATGAAAACGAATGGACACAAGATAAAAATGTTCATTTATGTGAAAGTAACCAAATCAGAATTTTATCATCAGAATAATGCTGTTATTCTGGTGATAAAACACTCTGGATTTAGTGAAACACAACTTGTGTATTATTCAGCACAGGTCTTAAATCACATACATTACATTAATTGTATCTTCACGTGAAAACATTCAAACAAATACGCTTTTAAATAATGTACACAAATTCTGTAACACACACAATTTCAGTAAAATATTATATGACTTTTATGTCAAGATGATCAGAAATTTCTGACGTTAGACTTTAAGTTGGTACGTGATTATCTCCACGATTCACGGCTTCCATCTTGGTTCCATGATGAGGATTTCCTCTTGCAGTTCAGGATTTTCCCAGAAAACTCTAAACTACTGGCTTGTTTAGATACATACTACTGGCTTGTAGTATGTAGCAGCAATGACTTCATTAATTTTTTTAATGACAAAATTGAGAATATCCGACAAAAATTCAAACTTCTAATTTAAGGTCAGACAACGTCAGTGACCCTGTAGTTAACAATATTTATTTTTTATTTTATCTTTATTTAACCAAGTAAAGCTTATTGAGATATAAAATCTCTTTTTCAAAAGCGACCTGGCCAAGAGGCAGCAGATTTTATAGTACAAACAGTAATACAAATAACTGTATAAATATAAATAAATATAACTGTATCAGATCAGCAATTAGAATGTTTTACTCCCCTTAGAGAAACTGAATTACTTTCATTAACCTCGGCATCAAAAGCATCAACTTGTGTACTAGATCCCTTACCTACACGTCTATTCAAACAGATAATACCTGAAGTAATTGAACCATTTCTAAAAATAATAAATTCTTCTCTTAGGATTAGCTATGTACCCAAATCCTTTAAACTAGCAGTTATCAAACCCCTGATTAAAAAACCTGACTTTGATCCCTGTCAGCTGTCCAATTATCGGCCAATATCAAACCTCCCCTTTATCTCCAAGATCCTTGAAAAAGCTGTGGCGCAGCAGTTATGCTCATATTTACATAGGAATAACATCCATGAAATGTATCAGTCAGGATTTAAACCTCATCATAGCACAGAGACAGCTCTGGTTAAAGTAGCAAACGACCTACTGTTGGCGTCTGATCAGGGCTGTGTCTCGCTACTTGTGTTGCTTGACCTTAGTGCAGCATTTGATACCATTGATCATTCCATTCTTCTGGATAGACTAGAAAATGTTGTGGGAGTTAAGGGAATGGCCCTCTCCTGGCTCAGGTCTTATTTAACTGATTGCTATCAGTATGTTGATGTAAATGGTGATTTTTCTAGACATACTGAAGTAAAGTTTGGTGTTCCACAAGGTTCTGTCTTGGGTCCACTGCTTTTTTCTTTATGAAGAATAAGAATGTATATGTTGGATATAACATTATATATATATATATATATATATATATATATATATATATATAATGTACTATATATATATATATATATATATATATATATATATATATATATATATATATAATGTAATATATATATATATTTTGTGAGGGAAATTTAGTGGATAAACATTCCTATTCTCTGTGTTTCTGTGTGTTGAGCTCAAGTGGCCTAGTGTACTGAGAAAGATGCTTTTCCCATATTGTAATCGCCTTTCTGTGGCCTTGGTGGTGATAAGCAGGGTGCCTGAGTTCTCCCTAACTATGCATCCGCCTGCACATCCCAGAGCATGCCAGGTGCACGCTTTAACAAAGTTTCATAGAAAATCTTGAGCCAATCACGTGAAGACGCGAGCAGTAAGCGAATGCCTTTAGAGTATAATAGATAACAGCCACTAAAACACAACTCAGAGTGTGCGTACTCTCGGCATCATCAGAAGTGGTGTCTTCTTCTCGTCTTCTTTTTCCTTTCCTATTTTACATATCTGTTTTATATGATCTACGATAATAAATAACTGAAAAGACAACTGCTAAGCCTTCTGAAGTGTTTATTAGAAGTTTCCATTACTATATAATGTTACCTCTGGGTGCTCCGGTTTCACTGCCAATGCAGTGTGGATAAGACAGGGGTGATGGAGTCATATTTTCTAGTTCTAGTAAGGACTCTTGCTGCTGCATTTTGAACTAACTGGAGCTTGTTTATGCACTTATTGGAACATCCAGACAGTAAGGCATTACAATAATCCAACCTGGAGGTAACAAAAGCATGAACTAGTTTTTCCGTGTCATGTAGTGACATTAAATTTCTTATCTTAGCGATATTTCTGAGATGAAAGAAAGCTATCCGGGTGATGTTATCAATGTGAGTTTCGAATGAAAGACTGGGGTCAATAATCACTCGAGGTCTTTTACTGCTGCACGTGAAGAAACAGAAAGGCCATCCAGAGTCACTGTGGAATCAGAAAACTTACTTCTAGCTGCACGTGGTCCGAGTACAAGTACTTCAATCTCTTCTGATCCTCGGACCTGCCTGATCCATCCTGGTGCCCTGTGTCTGGTTGGAGTCTCATCGCATCGCTCCTGTGGAGGATGGCCCCATGAGGACAGTTGAAAGTCACACCTGGAGGACGCTCTGGACTCTTACAGTAATGCTTTTATGGCTGAGGACTACAGTTGACTTGCTAACTTTAGGACTGCAGTTGTCATGAACAGTTTTGCACTCAAGTTTCCATCAATGAAGAGTTTATAACATCAACGAAACTGATTTCATGTTAAAGCTGTTAATGTTATAGTCATGCTGTCTGTTGTTGCCCAAATGAGGATGGGTTCCCTTTTGAGTCTGGTTCCTCTCGAGGTTTCTTCCTCATGTCGTCTGAGGGAGTTTTTCCTTGCCACCGTCGCCATAGGCGTGCTCATTGGGGATAGATTAGGGATAAAATTAGCTCATGTTTTAAGTCGTTCAAATTCTGTAAAGCTGCTTTGTGACAATGTTTATTGTTAAAAGCGCTGTACAAATAAACTGGACTTGACAAGTGAATGTAATTTCAGTGAGTTTGAATGAAGACCACATGAGATTTATTGCCCACAAAATTTGATTCTGTGGCCCAAGAACGTAAATAATCGTGGAATAGAGATGACAAGGAAACATGATTCCTGACTGTTTCACACCAAAACATCTAAAGAAACTTTAGTTTTGAACATAATTCGGTTTATTAGACTTGTCAGTATCTCAGAAATTAACAAAATTATGACAAAAAAATCTTATTTTTATGCTTTAGGTCACATGATAAAATAATGGTAATTAGTGCAGGATTCAGATGCCCAGGTATCTTGGCATCATCTTAAAGGTTTTTTTTTTTTTTAAAAAAGATGTTTCCCACCTCTTTGTGTGCACTTTCTGTTGATTTTCCCCCTCACATGCCTACTTTTAGCGTTGTGGTTTTAGTTTTCATATTTCACTCGTTTTTTAATTTTAGTTTCTCAGTCGTGGAGTAAAAATAAGTTTTATTTTAAAATGCCCGACTTCATTATTGTTTTCACTGCATGAACCGACAGGATCTTTACCCGGCTCGGGTTCTGCCATTTCCGGTCAGCTGACTGATCGCGTGAGCCGGTGTCGCTAAGATGGCGAGCGGCGCGTAGCTGCAGCGGGGCTGATGGCGCTGTGGCGGTGCAGTGTGTGTTGGTACAGTGTGTGTTTAGCGCTGTGTGTGCTGTGTGGAGATAAACCGGTTGAGGACTGCGGCTGTAACACACCGCGCAGAGCTCAGGAGGACGCACACGCAGGACATGTTGAAAGCCCGGGTCATAAATATTCTGAAAGAGCGAATAAAGAGTTTATGAATATAGAGGACACACTGAGTAAGGTACACACACACACACTCTCACTCTGTGTCAGCGCCAGTATTTAATTTGCTGGACAATATTTCTACTCCTCCAGTAGCCGTTCTTCTTTCACCGGTGTGTGTGTGTGTGTGTAGATGGTTCTGCTGCAGGGAGGATGGTTCCTGATGGGAACAGATGATCCTGCTAACCCTCAGGATGGAGAAGGTCCTCAGAGACGCGTTTGGCTCGACCCGTTTCTCATCGAAGAGCACGAAGTCACAAACCTGCAGTTCCAGCTTTTCACTAACATCACACACTATGCTACAGAGGTGCACACACAAGCTGCCAGAGTCCTTAAAACAACTATATTTGCATTTTAATTAAACATGAATGAGTTCATCATGAATATCGCTGAGTGTGTTAATGCTCCACTGTGTGTTCAGTCAGGAATAAAACAGTGTGATGCTGTTACAGGAAAAGAATCCACAGTAGGGTCGTGTCATGTTCCTGTAGTGTTCCTCTTCTCACCCTGATGTGGATTAGTTTCCTGCACAGCTTGTTGATGAGAGAAGAGTCAGTCCTCTGTCCTGAAGAGATTGAAAAGTGTCATTACAGCCAGAAAACTCACCTTATTAACAATTAAACATGTTTTTAAATCTGTTTATGTGGAGCAGCTGCTGTACGAGTCCCTGTGAATGAGCTATTGCTATAGAATGAGTGCATTAATGTAAACCTGTGACTTTCTGCTGTAGCACTGTGGGACTGTACATGATGACCGTGTGTGTGTGTGTGTGTGTGTGTGTGTGTGTTCAGGCTGAGCGGTTTGGAGAGTCGTTTGTGTTTGAAGGACTGCTCAGTGAAGAAGTGAAGAGCTCTTTGACTCATGCGGTACAGAAAAACACACAGTACATATTTAATTCCATGACACTGCTGTGTCCCTCACTGAGGGAGTTAAAGCTGCAGTCTGTCACGTTTAATTTGATTTTAATCATTGAACAACAACTACTTAATTTCATTGTTTATACTGCAGCTGTACTTCAGCTCACAGACAGCAGTGAGCATTGACCTTTACACACAGCCTCGGTGTCCCTCTTGTGATCAGTAGGTTGCTGCTGCCCCCTGGTGGTCACCAGTTAAAGGCGCAGACTGGAGACATCCAGAAGGTCCTGATTCGTCTATAACACCCAGGTAACGTTAACTCACTGTCTATAACACACTGCTTTAATACACACTTAAAAGAATGTGTTAAATTAAGCTGATTTACAACACCAGTTAATGATGCAGCAGATTATTGCGTATGTGACCACATGACCACTCTGTACATGTAATATTACAGAGTCATACACTGGTATAAAAACTGTGTATAAAGAAGTCGGGTCTATACAATAACTATCCTGTGTTGGTGTGATGTGGTGTTTAGGATGGACCACCCGGTGCTGCATGTGTCCTGGGCTGATGCTCAGGTGTACTGTGAGTGGGCGGGGCGCAGGTTACCCACCGAGGCTGAGTGGGAGTTCGCCTGCAGAGGAGGGCTGCAGGACAGGTGGGGCTCTATATGACATGGTGGATCTGAGTGTGTGTGTGTGTTTTTATTCTTATGCTGTGTGTGTGTGTGTGTGTGTGTGTGTGTGTAGGTTGTACCCGTGGGGGAATAAACTGATGCCCAGAGGGCAGCATTACGCAAACCTGTGGCAGGGAGAGTTCCCTGATCACAACACAGCCGAGGACGGATTCACTCAGACATCACCGGTGAGAGTAAAGTGAAGAGGGGAGAACATTTACACAACGCTTACAGAACATTCTATGCCAATGGGGGACACTGACACATAGCAGTGTATAGTGCACTCTGTAGTGAGTGTGTAGAATAAGAGTTCTGATTGATGTTTAGAGGAGTTTTACAGTCGAGAGTGAAAAGTGTTTTGCGCGCGTGCATGCAGGTGAAGAGGTTTCCTGCAAATGCTTTCGGTCTCTATGACATGGTGGGAAATGTGTGGGAATGGACAGCAGACTGGTGGAGTGTCCATCACACCCGGGACCACAAACACAACCCGGTACACACACGCACGTGTACACACAGCATGAACATATTCCTGCATGTTAAGCATTATTATTATTATTATTATTATTATTATTATTATTATTATTGTTGTGTACAGAAAGGGCCAGAAACAGGAAGTGACAGAGTGAAGAAGGGTGGATCCTATATGTGTCACAAGGTAACCCCCCCCCCCCCCCCCCACACACACACACACACACACACATATATATTTAATTACAATTAAGATATGTATGGGAAGAAAAAAAATGAAAATTTTCATATTTCCCCCCCAGTCGTACTGTTACAGGTACAGGTGTGCTGCTCGGAGTCAGAACACTCCTGACAGCTCGGCGTCTAATCTCGGTTTCCGCTGTGCAGCTGCTACCACACTGTGACCTCTGACCTCTTACACACTCTGCCTTTCTGTTAATGATGTGCTCACAGTGTAAGCAGCAGTGTAATGAGGGTTTTTTTTTTTTTAAATTCAGTGTTAATAATGTAATTAATTTTTAGAATAAAACCACACCCTGAACTGCATTCGTATCTGCTGTAATTACTTTATTTCAGTTTCTGATCATGAAGTGGATTTTTTTTTTTCCCTTTAATACGGAGTGACGGGATAAGCAGAGGCGATGTACTTCTTTCCTTCCCCGTAGGTGTTTTTGTCCCAGGTATACGTCTGGATGGTCTGCTGATTTCCTCCAAAACTCAGACGACAGCTAAAACACACACACACACACACACACACACACACACACACACACACACACACACACACACACACAGTAAACTCACAGGTGAGAGATCATTCAGCCGTACAGAGGCAGGAGCAGGAATGTCAGTGTGACTCACTGTTTTCCGGGTCGTGTGACGTAACACAGTGTGTACACGGCCAGGTCAAACTCAGGACTGGACCCAATCAGAGCAGAACCAATCGATTTATAATAACCATCCCACATGAACTGTGTCCCCAGAACATCAGGATATGACGTCCACTGAGATGAGCGAGAGTCACAGGAACACACACACACACACACACACACACACAGTCTGTATTTAATTTACATTATTCTCTATAATCCACTTTAACCCTTGTGTCCTGATGATTCTGTTAATGTTCATTTGCTTATTAATTTTTCCTTTTGTTTTCCAACTAATAACACTGTAGATCCTACACACATGATATCATTTGTTCCATAACAAACTGTTATTTTTGTTGTTTTAGATGAGCTGACCTTCAAAACACTAACATTTAAACTGATAATGAAAATTAATCATAAAACAATTTCATATAAATCACTTCACCAGACTCAGATTTATTTATAATTATTTCTGTTGGAGGGAAAAACTGGAATAATATAAAACATTTTTAAATACAAATATTTTTCTTTTTTTTTTTTTTCCAAGGATCAGTGACATTAAAATAATTCTCTCAGGATTGAGTTTCCTGGTTGTTGCTGTGAGAAACAGCTGGAGGTAAAAACGTTCTGTTGTAGTTCTACACAGAACCTTTATCCAACAGCTCTAGAACCTTCTGTGGACTTTTAGTATTTTTCACTTTTTGCTCTGAAAAAATGTAAAGGAAAATAATTAAAAGTAAGATGACAGTGAAATAAAATATTTTCTTTCAGTCTGATACAACATCAGAAAATAAAGAACGAATTTGATCCGATCCTGTAACAAAAGGAAAACACTGTTTTTTTGCTCTTTTTTTTTTTTTTAACTGTAAATGTTTTACATGACTGTATTTTTGTTAGGACTGGTTTTATTATATTTACAAGTTAAGCTCTATAATTTTTAATAGTTAAATTTTCAGTCAAAGTGAAAGAGTTTAACTGATTAAACAGAAGCTGGAGTTTTGTGTAAATCATGTAAAGGGGATAAAAAGATAATCATTTTCAAGTTTAATAATAAAAACTAGTGATGTGATATAAACTGAAAGGGCGGCACGGTGGTGTAGTGGTTAGCGCTGTCGCCTCACAGCAAGAAGGTCCGGGTTCGAGCCCCGTGGCCGGCGAGGGCCTTTCTGTGTGGAGTTTGCATGTTCTCCCCGTGTCCGCGTGGGTTTCCTCCGGGTGCTCCGGTTTCCCCCACAGTCCAAAGACATGCAGGTTAGGTTAACTGGTGACTCTAAATTGAGCGTAGGTGTGAATGTGAGTGTGAATGGTTGTCTGTGTCTATGTGTCAGCCCTGTGATGACCTGGCGACTTGTCCAGGGTGAACCCCGCCTTTCACCCGTAGTCAGCTGGGATAGGCTCCAGCTCGCCTGCGACCCTGTAGAACAGGATAAAGCGGCTACAGATGATATGAGATCATAAACTGATGTTTCGACGTCATCAGAGTAAATTAAAGTGTTTAAGGAAGTGATGAAGAATCAGGTCAAGTTTTTATAAAGTCACAAGAGTGCATCAAGTAAAAACCTCGGCATGTATGGAATCAAATTGGATGTTTAATGTTGGCTTTTTTTTTTCCTTTGATGAGTAACATCTCATAAATCAGTCCAGCTTTACCGTGCATTTTCATGGAATAATAAATTGATTGCTCAAATCAGGGACGTCTCGGAGGCCATGTTCAGTCTGAAGGTGTTTACCAATAGATGAGTGGTGATGTTCTTCCATCCGTTGGTACAGATGCCTACAGGTGAAGCTAATACAGTCTGCATCACACAGACCACACTGAAAGAAATCAACAGCATCCTGTTGTCTAACCAGTGGCAGTTTGGCTTCATGTAACTGGACTTCCTCCTGAATTTTGCAACTCGTGTAAAAAGGAAGTAAGGCGATGTTAAGTCTAGCACTCAAAGATCCAAGTTGTCTGCTCACCATGTCCGATGACTTCTGGTCTTTAAAAGCCAATGAAGACCATTCTGATGCACTCTCCTGGGACTTTATAAAAACTTGAATTGACTCTTAATCACTTCCTTAAACACTGTTTATTTTACTTTGATGATGATGATGTCAGTGACCTCAAAACATCAGTTTATGATATTGCTGGTTTTTATTATTAAACATATAACAAGTTGTCTTCTCTAACATTTAAAAGTGTGTGTGTGTGTGTGTGTGTGTGTGTGTGTGTGTGTGTGTGTGAGACAGACTCACAGGGCCGTCATAACTGTGACTGTAGTAGTTCAGCAGCCCTGATTTCTCCAGCAGGTAAAATCTCACCCAGTTATGGAACCCAGACACTTTACCTTTCTTAATCTCTCCTGTCACACACACACACGCACACAAAACCATTTAACCCCCACACATGCACACAAATTAACACACATACTGTTTAACCAAAACACACACACACACACACACACACACACACACCTGAGAAGATGTGCTCAAACCCGCTGGAGTCCAGACCGCCGCTGCTGCGAGAGTAAAGACCGAACCACATCATCCTGAGATCATTGAGAAACTCCTCCCATGAACTGTAATAACCTGATTGCCATCACACACACACACACACACACACACACACACACACACACACACACACACTTAAAGCTCTTCTTTCAGGTAGTTGATATTCAGAATATTTTAAAATTGATTTGGTACATATGAGCTCAGATTGTGATGTCACTAAATTACAGTAAAAATAAGTTTACAAGCCCCTGTTAAAACTGCAGGGGTTTTTTTTATGTAAAACTGATACCATGATAAATCATGGCACTTTTAATGTGGAATAGCAAGTAACAACATTCAATGATAAAATCAAGAAAAAGAAAAAAACTTAGGCATAGTAACCTGGTTGCACAAGTATACACACCCCTTCACTAACTAACAGCACTTGGTGTTTTTGGCTCTATCACCTCAGCACATCTTTATTCAGTAATTTTATTCCACTCTTCCTTGCAAAAATGTTCCAAATCGATCAGATAGTGAGCGGATCTCCTGTACACAGCCCTCTTCAACTCATTCCACAGGTTCTGTATTTGTGCTTTGGGTTGTTATCATGCTGGAACGTGAAATGTTTCATCTTCAGCCGTCTAACAGAAGCCTGTAAGTTTTGTGCCAGAATACATTGGTGTTTGGAGAGATCTATGAGAAAAGTCCCAGTCCCAGCCAAAGAGAAGCTGTGCCATAGCATGATGCTACCACTGTCATGCTTCACTGTGGCTCTGGTGTTCTTTGGGTGATGATCCGTCTTGTTTTTGCAGGAAACATCTTTTAAAATCATGCCCTAAAACTTTGACATTGGTCTCTTCAGACTGTAACACATTTTGCCACATGGTTTGGGGTGATTTAGGGCTCGGATAGGTATTTGGTGGGGTTTTTTTTGTGGTCTGTTACGGAGACTGTTACCTTGCTGTGGTGTAGCAGCTTGAGTGTCTCTATGACCCTAGGAGCGTATGCCGGTGGGGGCCTTCGGGTCCCCGGTAGTTTTAAACTTGCCGGACTCAGTCGAGGGTGAGAGACCAGATGAAGAACAGTCTAGGGTCCATACCCCTGTCAGAACTGAGCCTCGAGTGCAACAGCCTGTCTCTGACAAAGCATGGAGGTACCATAGCACCTGAGCGGATGAGTTCCATCAGCGCACAACAAGTAACATCATCAACAGGAACCAATGGTCAGCTATGGAGAGTGTGCTGAGCATACCACCTTTGAGGGCGCAACAGAGCAACATGCTAACTCTAGTCAGCCAGCATGCTTGGGTCAGTACCACCAGGTGTCAGCCCACTGACTCTTTCTTTGACCGCTTCACAAGTATATGTCACAGTGATATGCGGCTCTCGTAGTTCCACTCTGTGACAACACTAATGAAGGACGCAAGCACGGAAGTGGGCAGCCTGCTTGCTCGTGAGCAAAGGCCAGCAACCTCGGCTCATGAAACTTGAAACCTGCTACGAACTCTACACAAAGACAATGACGACAACCTCCACGTTGCACGCTTGGGCAGCCATCCGGCATTTATGACAAGCCTCGGGCAAATCCACCCGGAACCCCTGTCTCTGACACACCCAGATGTGCATGTAACATCATATCTCATGTCAAACTTGCATCTTGGAATGTGCGCACACTATCAGATGCTTCTACGTCACGCCGTCAGGCCCCAGAGCGAAGATCAGCTCTTGTTGCAACTGAGCTAAAGTGACTAAACATTGACATTGCCTGCTTGAGCGAGTGCTGCATCCTGGGAGAAGGAGAGTTTACCGATGGCAACTACTCATTTTACCACTCTGGTCGTAGTTGTGAACAGCCAAAAATGGAAGGAGTTGCTATTGTTATGAAGACAAAGTTGTGTCCCTCTATCATCAGCTGGTCTGGTGTCAACTCAAGGATGATGACCATGCGAGTTAAACTTGGAAGTCACTGCAACACCACCATTATAAGTGTCTATGCCCCCACCTTCAAGAGGCCCATGGAAGAGAAGATCCTCTTTTAAAATCAACTGTCAACCCTGCTGTCAAAAGTCCCCAAAGGTGATAGATTATTTCTGCTGGGTGATTTTAATGCCAGAGTAGGATCTGACACAGCAACATGGCCAAACACCATTGGCCCGCATGGTCTTGGAGATGCTAACTCACAGGGCCACATGCTTCTCGAGATGTGTACCAGGTTTGGACTTATCATCACTAACACCTTGTTTGCCCATCCCGACATTCACAAGGGTACCTGGAAGCACCCCCGATCCAACAGATGGCATATGATCGACTTCATCATTGTCAGCCGCCACTTCAAGAGCGATGTTATTGACTCTCGTGTGCGGCGCAGTGCTAATTGTTGGACGGACCACAGGTTGGTCTGTGCACGTCTTAAACTCAAATTCCACATCTCAAGACAAGCTAGAAGAAATGCAGGTCCGAAGAGACTGAACACCAATGCTCTAAAAGACCTGTACACCAGACAAAAGCTCCAAGAGAAGTTTGCCAATGATCTTACCAACATCAATCACTCAGACCTTGATGAGCACTGGGATATATTAAAGAACACCATTTACAACACATCCAAGGAAACTTTAGGCATCCAGAAAAGGAGGCATCGCGACTGGTTCGATGAAAATGACCACACCACCAAGACACTACTTGAGGAGAAACACCAAGCTTTCAAAGCATACCTCAGTGAAAACAGCCCACAGTCTAAATGCAGATACCAACTAGCGAGGAGCAAGTGCCAGAAAGAACTGAGCAACATGAAAAACAAATGGTGGCTTGACCAAGCCAAAGATATTGAATCCTGTGCTGAGCATCATGACTCCAAAGGGTTTTTCAAGGCAATCAAATTAGTCATGCAGAGAATAATATCTGGCCTCAGCCCCATCAATGACAACTTGGGCAACCACCTCACAGAGAAGAGTGACATTCTCGGCCGATGGCAGGAGCACTTCAGCAATCTTCTGAACCAGCAAAGCACTGCTGACCCCACTGCTCTTGACAACATTCCACAAGAGGAAGTGATCACCAGTCTGGAAGAAGTCCCCATGATAGAAGAACTCATAAAGGCCCTCAAGTAGCTGGCCCCAGACAAAGCCCCAGGACCTGATTCCATCCCCAGTGATGTCCTCAAGGCTGGTGGAGAACCCCTACTCCGAGAGCTGCACTCACTCTTAACTACCATCTGGGAAGAGGAAAGGGTCCCTCAGGACTTTAAAGACAGGGACATTGTTACCCTCTACAAAAAGGAGTGTCGCTTCACATGTAGTAACTATCGAGGTATCACCTTACTGGCTATGGTAGGCAAGCTTTACGCTAAAGTCAAACTGAACAGAATCTGGCCCTTGGTTGAACGACATCTACCTGAAGCTCAGTGTAGCTTTAGCGGCGACAGATCCACGAACGACATGATATTTGCCTTACGCCAACTCATGGAGAAGAGCAGGGAACAACACCGTGAGCTCCACATAATATTCCTGGATCTGGTGAAAGCCTTCGACACTGTCAACAGACCGCTCATGTGGAGCCTGCTGTTAAAAATTGGGGTCCCAGCCAAGGTAGTTAACATCATCCACAGCTTCCATGATGGCATGAAAGCAAGAGTCTCAATAAATGGAGAATTCACAGACCCATTTGAAGTAACAGCTGGGCTCAGACAGGGGTGCATTCTTGCACCAACCTTGTTTATCCTGTTCCTCACCTTTGTACTCAGGCACGCCTTCAAGGAGCTGCTAGGTTTTGGGGTGACCATCAAGCATAAGCAGGATGGCAAACTGTTTAATACCACATGCCTGAAGAACAAGTCAGTGCCCACGACCACCATGGGAGTATTTCTATATGCTGATGATGCAGCTGTTGCTACTGATAATGTTGAAGATCTCCAGACAGCCACCAACTCATTAAACTGTGCATGCAACAGTTGGGGACTAACAATCAGCAAGCCGAAGACAGAGGTATTACATCAAAACTGTGCGGACCCTCCTCCAGTCATGCTTGATGACCATCAGCTCAAGAGGGCCAACAAGTTCACCTACTTGGGTAGTGTAATGACTGATGATGCATCACTAGATAATAAAATCAGCAGGAGAATATCAAGGGCTGCAGCTGCATACAAGTCCCTCAAATCCAGGTGCTGGGACAGATCAGGGCTATCTATTACAACAAAGCTCACAGTCTATCAAGCTGTCGTCCTCCCAATGCTCCTCTATGGTAGTGAATCATGGGCCACCCTTGCCAAGCACATCCACAGGCTTGAGGTATTCCATCAGCAGTCCTTCCGGTGCATTATGAATATCAGGTGGTGGCAGCATGTCACAAACCAGGAGGTCCTGTCCAGAGCAAAGACCACCACAGTAGAAACTATGCTAAGAGGCAACAGGCTGAGATGGTTGGGACGTGTGCAGGATGGAAGAACATCGCATCCCCAAACAACTTCTGTTCGGAGAACTCAAGAATGGCTCCCGAAATCGCGGTAGACCCCTAAAAAGATGGAAAGACTGTGCCAAAGATGACATCAAGTGTTATGGCATCAACCCCTTGTCCTGGTTCCAGGAGACCGCAGACCGAGACAAGTGGCGTCACAACCCAAGACAGGGCAAGACCACCTCAGAGGCCCAACTGACAACCCGTGCCGCTCAGCGCCACCAGAAGCGTCGTGACAGAGTTCCCTATTGTCACCAGTGACAAGGATTGGAGTGAGTGAGTGAGTGAGTGAGTGAGTGAGTGAGTTTGTGAGAAAGTGCTTCAGTCTAGCCATCCTACCCCATCACTCAGAAGTGAAATATATGAGACATTGTCACATGCAGGGAGTGAGCAGTGCTTGCCTGATGTTCTTGCAGCTCCTTTAATGTTGCTGTAGGTCCTTCAGCAGCCTCCCTGATAACTTTTCTTCTTGTCCTTTAGTCGGTTTTGGAGGAACGTCCTGTTTTTGGTGATGTCACCATGGTGCTCCATTTTCTGCAATTGTGGAAGTTGATGATGGCCTTCACGGTCTTCCATGGTACAGCTAATGATTTAGAAATTCTTCTGTACCCCTCTTCTGATTGATTCCTTTCCACTTCAGCTTCAACAGTCAGATGAAACCAAGATGATGTGAAGAAATTCATACAGAAACAGCTGGTCTTTATTTGGTGTTAATCAGAATCACTCCATTGATGATAGGTGTATGATAATTACTTTTGAACATGAGATTGAATGGGATTGGTTCAGTCTGAGCAGTCACATGATCCATTATAAGAGTGTATAAACTTGTATAGCCAAGTTATTGTTTGTTTTTTTTCTTCCCTAAAACATTTCTATGTTTTTCAGCTGAATGTTCTTGGTTCCTGTCTTACATTAAAGGTGGTCTGATTTATCTTGTTACATTTTTTTACCTCACAGAATCCTGCAGTTTTAACAGGGGTGTGTAAACTTTTACATCCATGGTATTTACTCAACAGCTGAGTCAATCACATCTGATATGCAAATTATTAGAGGATTAATTTGTGCTCAGCTACAGTACTGTTAGGTACAGTACTATTATCAAGTACCTAATGTTAAATAATGTTAGTGATGAATAGCTGCGGGCGGCATGGTGGTGTAGTGGTTAGCGCTGTCGCCTCACAGCAAGAAGGTCTGGGTTCGAGCCCCGTGGCCGGCGAGGGTCTTTCTGTGCGGAGTTTGCATGTTCTCCCCGTGTCTGCGTGGGTTTCCTCCGGGTGCTCCGGTTTCCCCCACAGTCCAAAGACATGCAGGTTAGGTTAACTGGTGACTCTAAATTGAGCGTAGGTGTGAATGTGAGTGTGAATGGTTGTCTGTGTCTATGTGTCAGCCCTGTGATGACCTGGCGACTTGTCCAGGGTGAACCCCGCCTTTCACCTGTAGTCAGCTGGGATAGGATCCAGCTCGCCTGCGACCCTGTAGAACAGGATAAAGCGGCTAGAGATGATGAGATGAGATGAATAGCTGCCGATTGTCATGGTAACTGTGAGAGTGAGATCTCACTAGTGTGACCTGAAGGGATTGAGTTTAAATTTATAAATTTTTCTGATGCTTTTATTTAATTTTAAACAATTGAGCAGTTGAGGGTTAAAAGCCTTACAGTCTAATACTATATCACTCAGCTGCCACTGTTGTGTGTGTGCGCGCGTGCGCGCGTGTTTCTGCTGGATGTGATATTAATAAAAACCACTTCCTTTTTCTTGTCTGACAGCAGGATTGTCTCAGCGATTAGAATAAAGACCTTTAGTATAGAAGAAGGAGAACAGTTCTCTGCCCAGCTCTGTGTTCTTCATGGTCTCTTTCAGGAAGTTCTCCTGTTCCTGCAACTCCACAGAACCGAAGTTCTCCGACACGCCCGTCTTCTTCTCATAGTTATCCAGCAACGCGAGAAACGCTGCATACGTTGGCTTCGAGAAGAGAGATGCCTCATCCACAAACACAAACAACCTGGGGAGAGAGAGAGAGAGAGTGTGTGTGTGAGAGAGAGAGTGTGTGTGTGAGAGAGAGAGAGATGCCTCATCCACAAACACAAAGAACCTGGAGAGAGAGAGAGAGTGTGTGTGTGTGTGTGTGTGTGTATTACGGTTGAGGTGATAGGTCGTTCCTGTTGTTACTATCAGCCTGGTCTATGAGAGCTTGTGGGTCGATGATGAGCTCTGATTGTGAGGCTTTGTTTGAGTCCAGAAGGTACAAACGCTCTGAAACTTCCTGAATCTCTGAGTCTGAGGCTCTACTGATGCTTTCAGAACAGTCTGAAACACACATGCACACGCACACACACATCACTTTTAGCACAGGATAATACCATGTTGTCCCTAATTTGCATTAAATTCCTAAACGGTGTAAAATGTTTATGATGTCGTGTCTCTGTGTCTCACACTTACAGAGAACGTGATCATCACTTTATCGCTCACTAGTGTGACTACAGAGTTTCTGTTTCCCAATAAGGCCATTGCCTCTTGTTACTGAGAGGCGGGACTTCCTGTTCTACAGCCTCTGTGTTGTGAGTGACACACGTTCATCGTCTCATCATCATCACTGGTGTTGCATGATCACATTAATAATGACATAAGGCCCAGACTCAGCCAGGTATTGAGCCTATAACACATGGCTGGTGCTACAGGTTACTACTGAATGTTTACAGCTGCCCTATAATAGACAGCTGGGAATTGACACCATACAGTCCCCCAGTGTACAATCTATTAGCTCCATCTCACTGCATTCAGCTGCCTTCAGGGTAAGATCATTAACCAGGGTTAATCCAGAAACTTCAAATGGGAGACACATTTCTCTTCCTTTTTCTCAGCCTTTGTGCAAAGAAAAGTTTTTCATATGGATTTCTGATGGATGAACATTATCCAGTATAAAGATCTACAAATATAATCTCCCTTTCCCTCTCCAAATCTTTACATAGAAATGATTCTGTACATCAGGCACACACTGTCTGTGTTTATACTCTGCCTTTTTTGTGGAAATTGATTTTATTTAATTTTGATTATTTGCAATGAAACAAGATCATTAAATTAAATTAGTCCGATCTAGCAACCCTGCCATTAACGGCCCCATCCACTGCTCCTGCCCTGCTGTGTGGGGCAGTATGATTCCTGCCCCAGTGGGTCTCTACATTAGCCTGGGAAATCCCATGCTGCTTTGCACAATCGTTCCGATCTGAAAAGACAGCATGGAAACTATGGTCTAAAGGCTTGCCTGAGTTAGGGAGCCAGTCAGAGAGTGGGGAGGGGTGGAAAGACGGTGACGTGTACTACTCGACAAACGGAAGCTTGTAGTTTATTTGGGACTGTTTACGGATCACATTTAACATGGCGGCGAGCGATACGAACCAAACTTTCGATCAAGCTTTAGACACTGTTCTGAATAGTTTAGAGCGAAAGTTTGTTTTAAAAAAAGAACAGCGTTTGGCGTTACAGTCTTTCTTCGCCTCTTCGTCTTCTTCGTCGCTCTAACTACGTCACCGGGTACAACTGTCATGATTGGCCATGGGCTAAGTATACGCCAAATGATAGACATTCGCAACGTCCAATAAATGGCCGTTGACAATCGTAAACCACACCTCCCCTACGAGAAATTCAGTAGGCGGATTCCAGACCATATTTCACTTGTGATATGGTCTGGTGTTAACCAGGCTATCTCTACATGGAAACAGTGAGCAAATCATCTGAACATCAGCTTTGGAACATGGATCACTCAAAAGAGGTGATTAGTATTTAAACAGGATGTAAACTGTATGGAGCTGCGAATGAGGAGTTTATGAGGATTAATATTTTTTGGAATGGCTCTTGATGGAGCTCTGCCCCGTCCGCCCACGCTGATGAAGTGAGTTTATTACACAGGAACACTGCAGCTCGTTTATTCATGGTGTGAAATTCTGCAGCTGGGGAATAAAGTGACCTTAATACTCAGAGCCAATATAAAGAAAACATCGAGGCCACGCTGATAACTGACTTCAAGATAAACACCTCTAAATATTTATACTTTTATCTCTGATCATGAGCAGACTGTTTGATCTCAGGACGCTCTCACTATGAGGGAAAAGACACTGAACATTATAAAGTTGGAATGAGTCTCACAGTCTTCCTTCAGGTGAACTCATTGACTAACACAGCACTGATTATGTTCATATGACATTTATAAAGATGATGAACATCTCTATACATGTCATTTCAGTTGAGCTTACACAATTATACTTCTGTTGTGACATCGTATGGAACAACTACATAAATAAACAGGGGACAGGGTTTCCCGATGACATTGCACTTTAGGGCTAAAGGGCGAGTTTAAAGATGCTCTTAAACAGTGAACATTGTCTTTGTATGTGTTTTTTCCTGAACTCACTCGTAAGAAGGAGCCTTAAGAGCAACTTTGCTAAGAGCATCTTTGCAGCATGCGTCCTCGCTGAAGGCATTAGTCGTTGATAAAGACATTAGTAGTTGCTAAATCCAGTCGATGAGGTCACATGGTGTTTGTTTTTAATTAAAAACCAATGGAATATAAAGTGCTTAAAATATGTTAATATATTGTATGATCATTAAGCATTACATACTGTATATAATGTGGTAATTCATAATTGAAACTATTTTACATTTTTGGACAATAACATTTTTATTCTAAGTGTGTTTTTTAATTAAATGAACAAACGTTCATATGAAAGAATGAGCAAATAATAAGCTAAATAATTCAGTAAAATGTTTTCCCTGTGCCCACTCATTTCACTGTGACCCAATCAGGAGTTCGATGTCCCTCATAAATCGGCATGCAGCTGAGTGGGATTTGGTGTATGAAGGAGGTACAGTATCTCTCCCATCACCTCCCCAGACTGCAGTGCCCCCCCCTCCCCCCTTGACCCAGCTGCGTCCTCACCCCCTGGACTCTCTCGACTGACCATTTCCCAGTCTGCAGGCAGTCAGAGTCCCACTGGCCGAGAGCGTCAGTGCAGCCGGGAGCTAATCAACACTAAGAAAGAGTGGCTCCAGTTACCCCAAGACCTGTATGACCAAAGGGAGTGGCACCATCAGGAGTGGATGGGCCTTAAATGGGTAAAACTAGACCTGCTGGTCAGACAGGTGGCATTTAGGAGTGGATTCGCCGGAATGCAGCCATAATTGTGTTTTCTCTCTCTCTCTTCCCCCTCCCTCTCTCTGTCTCTCTCTCTGTTGAGTTACATGTCAAGCCTGAGACACCAGTGATGCTGACCTCTCCGGCTCCTCGGACCTGCCTGATCCATCCTGATGCCCTACTTCTGGCTGGAGTCTCATCACATTGCTCCTGTGGAGGACGGCTCCATATGGACAGTCGAAAGTTGCACTTGGAAGACATTCTGGAGGCTTACAGTTTTGCTATGATAATAACTATGATGGTAACTTTAGGACTGCAGGTGTCATGAGCAGTTTTACACTCAGGTCTCCATCAATGAACAGTCTTGGGGCGAGTAGATGCATTCTTTTACACGACTACTCTGCTTGTCCATTCTGGTCTCCAAATCGATCCATTTTCCTTTGCAAAGCCAAAAGCTTCTCCATGATGTTATCCATGTTGCGGTTCAAGTTCTGAATAGCCACAGTCTGAGTGCCAACAGCTCTGCCCACCGCTTCAATCATGTCGGGCAGCTTTATGGGGCTTTGGACAGCTGTCACCATTTTCTGATTTCCTCGATAAACCAGGGCAATGCCTAATCCAATCAGCAAAAGTCCTGTGATCATGGTTCCGAATAGGTAGATGTCTTCAATGTCCTCCACAGAAAGAACCGCCAGGCACACAACCTGCCACCTCTCCCATGCGTCCATCGTATAGCCAGCTGCGAACGTTCCGGCAAGACAGGACGATTCCCCTGAACCCAGGCTTCTCGTCGAGAAAATTGTGTCAATTGTGTGAAGAGACCAGTTTATCAATTCCATGATTTTTAGTTTGGAGAGCAGTGCGGAGAGAGTCTCTTAAAAGTATAGGCAATAGACAGATGAGACAGAGAAGCAAAAGCAGGGAAGATAAGGGAGAGGAGAGGCAGAGAAATGCGACCGCCTTCCATGAGAGCACGGAGAGAAGAAACACTTTTATGACACTAAATGAGAGAACCACTTTTCTAATGGAGTTAAATTTGATTAAAACATGGCGATATCAGTGCGACATTACAATAGCCATACATAATTCTATAACATACTGAAATATATTCATAATGTTTTGCATATATGTATTTAATAATTAACTTGATGTACTTGCAATGTACAAGAAAAATAATTTAACACCAATAACAGACTCAACCTGGTCTCCACCCATTGACTGTGAGAGTCCCTTGGAGGTGCATTCTATGCATTCGGCTGTGAGGAGACGCTCTTTCAAAACAAAGAGTGGTCTGGGTCCATCGTAAACTCTCTTCTTCTTCTTCTTCTTCTTCGGCACCCCATCGATTTCGATGATGACTGCATTGTGAGGATTATAACTGGCATGCTCGGAGGTGGGTTGTTAGGCCCACTCTCGAGCAGCAAAAGTGTTCACATCGGTGACATTGATCTTATATTTTCGACCGCTGAGATGGAGACCTGCTGGCTGCGGTATGCCAGCCAGGTGGATTTCTGAGTAAACCTTGTTTACCCCACCTTTTCTATGGGCGCCCCCTTCTGGGGCAGGCAGTGCTGTCCCTAAAGAGGGCTGCCTGGTCACCCACACTGCTGCCTCAATCCCGGGCTGCCTGGTCACCCACACTGCTGCCTCAATCCTGCTATTACCCAGACTTCAGCTGGACTGTGACCTTCAAAAGTGAGCTGCCTGTGTGCAGACCTCCCGCTAGTGGCTCCCAGTCTCTCAAGCCTGTTGCCATCGCGTTCGCATCCATCACCACAGGACTTGGTAGCCTCTCCTCACAACACGCCTTGCACAGTGGTTAAGATAGGTGGCATTGTGCCCCCACCATCTATCTCTCTGGACCTTCACACCTAGTACAAACAGTGTGCTGATGCACCACAGGTTTGGCAGATGAGAAGGTTGACCCGCAGTGGCAGCTGTCTTGCCTGGTGATGTCATCTGTTGACTGTATCTGGTTCCTCTGCATGCCATCTGGTGGTATGCCATTGACCTTGAGGTTCTTCTGCCACAGAGCACCAAGGACACCCTGCTGCCAGCATCCTTGGAAGTAGTTTAAAGACATACCCTGGTCTCCATCGTAAATTAAGTGTGAAGTAAAGTACTGCTTTGGCTATGACACTGTTCAGGAAAACCATGTTGGCTTAAAGATGGTTCTTAAGAGGCAGTTAAAGATGCTCTTAGCCTTAAGAGGCTTTTGGGAAACCCAACCCTGTTCTGGACATACTGTTAGCTAGCTAGTTAACATAACAGAAAAAAACAAAAGTTGTTTTAGAAATTATATTTCTCCCAGTCTGGCTAATTTAGCATGTGTTACTGATGACTGTTAACAAGTGAACTTTACAGTTACGGTCTAACTTTCAGTACAGCGCCCTCAGGTGGCTACCAGTAAAATAACTGCTTCTTGTGTGAGACCCTCTTCCTCAGCGCTTTCAGACCAAACAGTTCTCAAGACTTATTCAGAGGAACTACCCCCACATTTTTAACACTAATGTAAAGAGCTGTTGTCAACATGGTGAACATTTTATACAGATTTTTAAAAATGGCGGTTGCCAGTGTTGCACTGGCTCATGTTCGACCAATCACTGTACACTTACATCACTCATGGTTCCTCTTGTTCAGAAAGAGAACCTACCCTGATGTCCCTCAAAGTAGCATTCTAAAAACTACAATTGTTCTCAGTTCCTGGAGTGCGACACACAAAAAGAGGAACTTCCTCCAACAGTTCTAAGAACTATGAAAAAGTTCCTCCAGTCTGAAAGCACCTCCAGTGTGTGTGTGTGTGTGTGTGTGTGTGTACACATTCACAATAATTTAGTTTTTCAGTTTTACTGTCATATAGTTTGACATTTTTAGAGATTTACAGTTTTATAGTTTTACAGTTTGTGCTGTTACACCTTAAATTGAATCCGAAGTAGTAACTAAGGAGTAGTATCAAAACTCAGGAAATATTTTTTTAGTATTTTGAAGTTTTGATTTAATTCAATAAATGCTGCAAAAAGATTATTGTGGGAACCAGACAACTGTTCCCACAGGGTCCAAATCAGCACATATTTCCATCATTATTGGGAAATGATTACTTTTAGTACTCATAAAGAGTAAAACACACACACACACACACACACACACACACACACACACACACACGAGTATTTATAAGTCCATGTTTAGAGACACTGCAGTGATGTGAGTGTTAATAATCAATGTCTCTGTTGAATATTAGCAGTAATAAGATATCGTGTGTGTGTGTGTGTGTGTGTGTGTGTGTGTGAGAGAGAGAGAGAGAAAGAGAGAGAGACTTACCGGTACTGCCTTGTCCCTGACCGATCAGGCTGAAAGTGAAGAGAAGAAGTAGAAAGTTCATCATGGAAACAGCGTATCTAAGATGTGCTGAATAACTCCAGTGATCTTATAACAGCACTGTACTGCCTTTATAGCACATAAAGCCCCATCCGCATTAACTCAAGCCCCACCCATATGGGCATGAACCCTGCCCATATGAACTCCACCTTATGATTACATGTAGATTGAGTAAACACAGTAGAAAAGTGATGTGACAGATCCTATGTGAAACACAGTTACTGTATATGTCCATCAGCTACACAGTTGCATGTAGTGATGAGTATAAACAAACACACACACTGTACACTGTACATTTACATTGATGTAAATGGTGATTTTTTGAAACATACTGAGGTAAAGTTTGGTGTTCCACAAGGTTCTGTCTTGGGTCCACTGCTTTTTTCTTTATATATGTTCCCTCTGTGTGATATTATTCATAAACATTGTATTAGTTTCCACTGTTATGCTGATGACACACATTTGTATGTTTCTGCAAAACCAGATGAGAGACACCAGCTTAATAGAACTGAGGAATGTGTGAAGGACATTAGACACTGGATGCTTATTAACTTCCTTCTGCTTAACTCTGACAAGACTGAAGTACTTGTACTCGGACCACATGCAGCTAGAAGTAAGTTTTCTGATTACATAGTAACTCTGGATGGCCTTTCTGTTTCTTCACGTGCAGCAGTAAAAGACCTCGGGGTGATTATTGACCCCAGTCTTCATTCAAAACTCACATTGATAACATTACCCGGATAGCTTTCTTTCATCTTGTCTCGTCTTCTTCCGCTTATCCGGGGCCAGGTCACGGAGGCAGCAGTCTGAGCATGGAAGCCCAAACTTCCCTTTCCCCAGACACCTCGGCCAGCTCCTTGGGAAGAACACTGAGGCGTTCCCGGGCCAGCCGAGAGACATAGTCCCTCCAGCGTGTCCTGGGTCTTTCCCAGGGCCTCCTCCCAGGGGGACATGCCTGGAACAAAGGAGGCATCCGAAAGAGATGCACGAGCCACCTCAGCTGATTCCTCTCGATGTGGAGGAGCAGCGGCTCTACTCCGAGCTCCTCCCGAGTGACTGTGCTTCTCACCCTCTCTCAAAGGGAGCGCCCAGTCACCCTGCGAAGGAAACTCATTTCATCCGCTTGTATCCGCAATCTTGTTCTTTCGGTCATTACCCAAAGCTCATGACCATAGGTGAGAGTCGGAACGTAGATCGACCGGTAAATCGGGAGCTTTGCCTTTTGGCTCAGCTCCTTCTTCACTACAACAGACTGGTAAAACGACCGCATCACTGCGGAAGCCGCACCGATCCGCCTGTCGATCTCACGTGCTATCCTTCCCTCACTCGTGAACAAGATCCCAAGATACTTAAACTCCTCCACTTGAGGCAGGACTTCTCCACCAACCTGGAGAGGGCAAGCCACCCTTTTCCGGTCGAGAACCATGGCCTCTGACTTGGAGGTGCTGATTCTCATCCCAGCCACTTCACATTCGACTGCAAACTGCCCCAGTGCGTGCTGAGGGTCCTGGTTTGAAGAAGCCAACAGGACAACATCATCTGCAAAAAGCAGAGATGAAATCCTGTGCTTCCCAAACAGGATTCCTTCCGGCCCCTGTCTGCGCCTAGAAATTCTGTCCATAAAAATTATGAACAGAACCGGTGACAAAGGGCAGCCCTGCCGGAGTCCAACATGCACTGAGAACAGGTCTAACTTACTGCCGGCAATGGGAACCAGACTCCTGCTCCGTTCGTACAGGGACCGGACAGCCCTTAGCAAAGAGCCCCGAACCCCATACTCCCGAAGCACCCCCCACAGAATACCACAAGGGACATGGTCAAATGCCTTCTCCAAATCCACAAAGCACATGTGGACTGGTTGGGCAAATGCCCATGAACCCTCGAGCACCCTATGAAGGGTATAGAGCTGGTCCAGTGTCCCGCGACCAGGACGAAAACTGCATTGTTCCTCCTCGATACGAGGTTCAACTATTGGCCGAATTCTCCTCTCCAGTACCCTGGAGTAAACCTTCCCTGGGAGGCTGAGAAGTGTGATTGGAGCACACTCTCTGGTCCCCTTTCTTAAAAAGAGGGACCATCACCCCAGTCTGCCACTCCAGAGGCACTGTCCCCGACCGCCACGCAATGCTGCAGAGGCATGTCAGCCAAGACAGCCCCACAACATCCAGAGACTTGAGATACTTGGGGCGGATCTCATCCACCCCCGGTGCCTTGCCACCGAGGAGCTCGCTAACCACTTCAGTGACTTCGGCTTGGGTAATGGACGAGTCCACCTCTGAGTTATCAGCCTCCGCTTCCTCAATGGAAGACTTGACGGTGGGATTGAGGAGATCCTCAAAGTATTCCTTCCACCAACTGCAGTTGACTTGCTGACTTTGGGACTGTGGTTGTCGTGAACGGTTTTGCACTCGGGTTTCTGTTGGTGAGGGGTTTATAGCATCAACAAAGCTGAGTTTGTTAGGACTGTTAATGTTATAGTCAGGTTGTCTGTTGTTGCCTGGATGGGGATGGGGTCCCTTTTGAGTCTGGTTCCTCTCGAGGTTTCTTCCTCATGTCATCTGAGGGAGTTTTTCCTTGCCACCGTCGCCACAGGCATGCTCGTTGGGAATAAATTAGGGATAAAATTAGCTCATATTTTAAGTCGTTCAAATTCTGTAAAGCTGCTTTGCGACAATGTTTATTGTTAAAAGCACTATACAAATAAACTTGACTTGACTTGACATGACACAGAAAAACTAGTTCATGCTTTCGTTACCTCCAAGTTGGATTACTGTAATGCCTTACTGTCCGGATGTTCCAATAAGTGCATAAACAAGCTCCAGTTAATTCAAAATGCAGCAGCAAGAGTCCTTACTAGAACTAGAAAATAAGACCACATCACCCTTGTCTTATCCAGACTGCATTTGCTCCCATTCAAATTTCATATTGATGATAAAATACTACTATTGACCTTCAAAGTGCTGAATGGTCTCGCACCACAGTACCTGAGCGAACTTCTGGTCCTTTATGACCCGCCACGCCTACTTTGATCAAAAGGTGCAGGCTATCTGCTTGTACCTCGTATAGTGAAGGCTACATCAGGGGACAGAGCCTTTTCTTACAAAGCCCCACAGTTATGGAACAGCCTTCCAAGCAGTGTTCGGGAATCAGACACAGTCTCAGCATTTAAGTCTAGGCTGAAAACATATCTTTTTAGTCAAGCCTTTCAGTAATGGTGCTTATGAGGTAAAGGTGTAGATCTGGAGGGTCCTCAGACATAGAGTGTTTTGGTAAACTGGGTGTAACTACTGCTGGTTTAATAAAATCTGTTCCATGCCTGGCAGCATGGTGGTGTAGTGGTTTGCACTGTCATCTCACAGCAAGAAGGTCCAGGTTTGAGCCCCATGGCCGATGAGGGCCTTTCTGTGTGGAGTTTGCATGTTCTCCCCATGTCCGCGTGGGTTTCCTCCGGGTGCTCCAGTTTCCCCCACAGTCCAAAGACATGCAGGTTAGGTTAACTGGTGACTCTAAATTGAGCGTAGGTGTGAATGTGAGTGTGAATGGTTGTCTGTGTCTATGTGTCAGCCCTGCGATGACCTGGCGACTTGTCCAGGGTGTACCCCGCCTTTCGCCCATAGTCAGCTGGGATAGGCTCCAGCTTGCCTGCGACCCTGTAGAAGGATAAAGCGGCTAGAGATAATGAGATGAGATGAGATGGGTGTAACTACTGCTGGTTTAATAAAATCTGTTCCATGCCTGGCAGCATGGTGGTGTAGTGGTTTGCACTGTCATCTCACAGCAAGAAGGTCCAGGTTTGAGCCCCATGGCCGATGAGGGCCTTTCTGTGTGGAGTTTGCATGTTCTCCCCATGTCCGCGTGGGTTTCCTCCGGGTGCTCCAGTTTCCCCCACAGTCCAAAGACATGCAGGTTAGGTTAACTGGTGACTCTAAATTGAGCGTAGGTGTGAATGTGAGTGTGAATGGTTGTCTGTGTCTATGTGTCAGCCCTGTGATGACCTGGTGACTTGTCCAGGGTGTACCCCGCCTTTCGCCCATAGTCAGCTGGGATAGGCTCCAGCTTGCCTGCGACCCTGTAGAACAGGATAAAGCAGCTAGAGATAATGAAATGAGATGAGATGTTCCATGCCTCAAACTGATGTCCACAACACTGTTTAATTTTCCTTTGTTAGTCATGGAGCACCATGAAAACTGACACAACAAACAATTACAAACAAAATACAAAAACATTCTCTAAGATTGTATAAAGTAAGATAAAAAACTAATTAGTCTGGCCTGTCACCTAGGACCTGTCTGCCTTGGGAGATCCTAACAGGGGTGTAATGCCCCCGACAACATAGCTCCTAGGATCATTCAAGCACACAAACCCCTCCACCACAATAAGGTGGCAGTTCTAGGAGGGGTCCTAGGTGACAGGCCAGACTAAGAGCAGTTCACCAAAACCCCTTATGGATAACAATTTATCAAGGACCGTGATGTTGCCCAGTGTGGCGCAGCCGGGGCCCCACCCCGGAGCCAGGCCCAGTGTTGGGGCTCGTATGCGAGTGCTTGGTGGCCGGGCGTTTGCCCACGGGGCCCGTCCAGGCTCAGCCCGAAGTGGTGACGTGGGCCCGACCTCCTGTGGGTTCACCACCCACAGAGGTAGCCATAGGGGGCTGGTGCAGTGTGGATTGGGCGGCAGTCGAAGGCAGGGGCCTCAACGACCTGATCCCCGAACACAGCGGCTAGCTGTTGGGACATGGAATGTCACTTCGCTGGGGGGGGAGAGCCTGAGCTTGTGCGGGAGGTTGAGAGGTACCGGCTAGAGATAGTCGGGCTCACCTCCATGCACAGCTTGGGCTCCAGAACCCAGCTCCTCGAGAAGGGCTGGACTCTCCACTTCTCTGGAGTTGCCCATGGTGAATGGTGGCGGGCTGGTGTGGGCTTGCTTATAGCTCCCCAGCTCAGCCGCCATGTGTTGGAGTTTACCCCAGTGAACGAGAGGGTTGCCTCTCTGGGCCTTCGGATTGAGGAGAGGGCTCTTGCTGTTGTTTGTGCCTATGGGCCGAATAGCAGTATAGAGTATCCGGCCTTCTTGGAGTCCCTGAGAGAGGTACTGAGAGGTACTCAGACTGGGGACTCCATTGTTCTACTGGGGGACTTCAACTCTCACGAGGGCGACGACAGTGACACCTGGAAGGGCGTGATTGGGAGGAACGGCCTCCCTGATCTGAACCCGAGTGGTGTTTTGTTATTGGACTTCTGTGCTAGTCACAGTTTGTCCATAACAAACACCATGTTCGAGCATAGGGGTGTCCATAAGTGCACGTGGCACCAGGACGCCTTACGTCGGAGGTCGATGATCAACTTTGTTGTCTTTCATCTGATCTCCGGCCCTATGTCTTGGACACTCGGGTGAAGAGAGGGGCTGAGCTGTCAACTGATCACCACCTGGTGGTGAGTTGGATCCGCTGGCAGAGGAGGAAGCTGGACAGACCTGGCAGGCCCAAACATATGGTGAGGGTCTGCTGGGAACGTCTGGCCGAGCACTCTGTTGGGGAGGTCTTTAACTCCCACCTCCGGGAGAGTTTCTCCCAGCTTCCGAGGGAGGCAGGGGACATTGAGTCTGAGTAGACCATGTTCTCTGCCTCCATTGTTGATGCGGCTGTTCTTGCAGCCACAGCTCTGGTCTCCGGTGCCTGTCGTGGCGGCAATCCCTGAATCCGGTGGTGGACCGGTGGTGGAAGTAAGGGATGCCGTCAAGCTGAAGAAGGAGTCCTATTGGGCCATGTTGGCCTCCAGGACTCCTGAGGCAGCTGATGGGTATCGGCAGGCCAGGTGTGCCACAGCTCGGGCAGTTGCGGAAGGAAAAACTTGGAACTGGGAGGAGTTCGGTGAGGCCATGGAGGAGGACTATCGGTCGGCCTCGAAGGAATTCTGGCAAACCGTCTGGTGCCTCAGGAGGGGGAAGCAGTACTCTGCCAACACTGTTTACATTGCGGGTGGGGAGCTGTTGACCTTGACTGGGGACATTGTCGGGCGGTGGAAGGAATACTTCGAGAATCTCCTCAATCCCACTGTCATGTCTTCCATTGAGGAAGCGGAGGCTGATGACTTAGAGGTGGACTCGTCCATTACTCAAGCCGAAGTCACTGAGGTGGTTTGCAAGCTCCTCTGTGGCAAGGCACCGGGGGTGGATGAGATCCGCCCCGAGTATCTCAAGTCTCTGGATATTGTGGGGCTGTCTTGGCTGACACGCCTCTGCAGCATCGTGTGGCAGTCAGGGACAGTGCCTCTGGAGTGGCAGGCTGGGGTGGTGGTCCCTGTTTTTAAGACAGGGGACCGGAGAGTGTGCTCCAATTATAGGGGAATCACACTTCTCAGCCCCCCAGGGAAGGTTTACTCCAGGGTACTGGAGAGGAGAATTCAGCCAATAGTCGAACCTTGGATCCAGGATGAACAATGCAGTTTTCGTCCTGGTCACGGAACACTGGACCAGCTCTATACCCTTCATAGGGTGCTCGAGGGTTCATGGGTGTTTGCCCAACCAGTCCACATGTGTTTTGTGGATTTGGAGAAGGCATTCGACCGTGTCTCTTGTGGTATTCTGTGGGGGGTGCTTCGGGAGTATGGGGTTCGGGGCTCTTTGCTAAGGGCTGTCCGGTCCCTGTACGAATGGAGCAGGAGTCTGGTTTGCATTGCCGGCAGTAAGTCAGACCTGTTCCCAATGCATGTTGGACTCTGGCAGGGCTGCCCTTTGTCACCGGTTCTGTTCATAATTTTTATGGACAGAATTTCTAGGCGCAGCCAGGGGCCGGAAGGAATCCAGTTTAGGAACCACAGGATTTCATCTCTGCTTTTCGCAGATGATGTCCTGTTGGCTTCTTCAAACCAGGACCTTCAGCATGCACTGGGGTGGTTTGCAGTCGAGTGTGAAGCGGCTGGGATGAGAATCAGCACCTCCAAGTCAGAGGCCATGGTTCTCGACCAGAAAAGGGTGGCTTGCCCTCTTCAGGTTGGTGGAGAAGTCCTGCCTCAAGTGGAGGAGTTTAAGTATCTCGGGATCTTGTTCATGAGTGAGGGAAGGATAGCACGTGAGATCGACAGGCGGATCGGTGCAGCCTCCGCAGTGATGCAGTCGCTTTACCGGTCCATCGTGGTGAAGAAGGAGCTGAGCCAAAAGGCGAAGCTTTCGATTTACCGGTCGATCTACGTTCCGACTCTCACCTATGGTCATGAGCTTTGGGTAATGACCGAAAGAACAAGATCGCGGATACAAGCGGCCGAAATGAGTTTCCTTCACATGGTGGCTGGGTGGTCCCTTAGAGATAGGGTGAGAAGCACAGTCACTCGGGAGGAGCTCGGAGTAGAGCCGCTGCTCCTCCACATCGAGAGGAATCAGCTGGGGTTGCTTGGGCATCTCTTTCGGATGCCTCCTGGACGCCTCCCTGGGGAGGTGTTCCAGGCATGTCCTCCTGGGAGGAGGCCCTGGGGAAGACCCAGGACATGCTGGAGGGACTATGTCTCTCAGCTGGCCTGGGAACACCTCGGTGTTCTTCCCGAGGAGCTGAGGTGTCTGGGGAAAGGGAAGTTTGGGCTTCCATGCTCAGACTGCTGCCTCCATGACCTGGCCCCAGATAAGCGGAAGAAGACGAGATGAGACAAAACTAATTTAAAACTTCAATTACCGTGTACGCCTTGTAACAAGTGGTAGAGTAGCTTGGAGCATTAAAAAGCCGTGTCTCATCATCTCATCATTCAAGCCTTTGTCTAACGCGAACACTTCCAGGTCACATAGGCCAAATTCAGTTAAGGTCACATGACATGCAAATTTTACCAGGAGATACAATGTAAAAGCAAACACACACAAAAAGAAATATATGCACACAAACAAATATTTCAATTACACAAAACATAACTTTTATCTCCCTTGAGGTCAACACTGCTCACAAAGAGATCACATGCTCCCCAACATCCTATCAGTGCCAGCTACACTCCCACCAAATTACCTTGAATTATTACACATGTAAAATACAATCATAATCAATGGTAATTTCCAGGCATATCAATAAGGACACGTACATTAATCCCAGCACATAACTGAAACACCATAATTCATTATCTTAAACTCTTCCTTTAAAATTGTCATCACACAATTACATATTACAAGATCATTAAGAGCATTGTACACCACATAGGATTAATAATTGATACCAACACAACATGAAAGATAAACATACCATAAATACACCATATCATAAATATACCATATATCATAAAGTGATGAAGCAGGATTTCAATTTTTAGCTACAAGGACTACCAACTTTTGTATAGGCCACTCAATAATGGAGGGCTTGATGAAACGTTCACCCCTTTTTCCCAACCTCCATTCTCCCATCTGTATCATAATTTTTTGCACTAGCCCATCATCATTCTTGCTAACTTCAAGAACCCTAGCCAGCTTCCATTCATTGTGAGGGACTTCTTCATCTTTTACAATTACAATGTCTCCAACCTGCACATTCCTTCTTGGGGAATGCCACCGTTGCCTGAGAGAGATGTTGGCAAGATATTCTTTCTTCCATCTGCACCAAAATTGCTCACACAGATACTACACCTGCCTCCACCGTTTCCTTGTATAAAGATCTTCCTTATCAAATGTACCTGGTGGGGGGAGTGGGACAGATGACTTCATGGTAAGCAGATGGTTGGGAGTGAGCGGCTGTAAGCTTGTGGGATCACTGATGCTATTCAATGTAAGTGGACGGTTGTTAATTATGGACATTGCCTCATAATAGAATAGAATAGAGTGCCTTTATTGTCACTATACACATGTACAATGAGATTAAAGCATCTCCAGTAACAGTGCAAATAGCGTAGAGAGAGAGAGAGAGAGGAAGGGAAAAAAAGGGGGGTTAAGGTGCACAGTCCTGAGGTGTGTGTGTTGTGTTACACATTATGGAGTGAGGTATTGCTCATTGCACATATAAAGTATTGCAGAGAGAGTCACATTATAAATTATTGCACGAGAGAGTCACATTATAAAATAAAATTAAATATTACACATTTATGAAGTATTGCAAGGTAAGGTAGGTGCACAGACTAGAGGTGTGTGTGCTGTGTGTTAGATGCACAGTCCTGAGGTGAAGTGAATGTGTTTTGTTTCACATTATGGAGTGAGGTATTGCACATTATAAAAGTATTGCACAGAGAGAGTCCCTTATAAAGTACTGCACATTATAAATTATTGCACGAGGAGAGTTGCATAAAAATTCCATCTAAGATGGCACCGCAGGCGGCTGCCATGGGACTTTGCTCTCTCATACTTTCTATGTTTTTGTGTAATTGTTGTGTTAATTCTTTTCCGTGCTTCACAGAATGCTGTGCTGAGGGTTTTTTTTAATGCCTACACATTCCGGTCCTGATAGGAGCGAAATGTGTGGGTGTTTTTTTCCTCTCATCTCTCATTTCTCAGCCTCTCCCTTCCTGACAAGCCTCTCTCCTGCTTTGCTTCTGTGGACTCGTCTCGTCTGAGAGACCCTTCCTGCACTGTTCTCAGAATCGAAATTATGGATTTGATCAACTGGTCACTTCACACAATTGACACAATCTTCTTGATGAGAAGTCTGGGTTCGGGGGAACCTGCCTGTCCTGCCGGAACGTTTGCAGCCAGATACACCATAGTAGAACACTTAACATATTGGTAAAACTTCGGCAGTACAGTCTTCAAGTTGGCCTTATTAAAGTCTCCTGCGATTATGTGAACACCGTTAGGGTGGGCCCGCTGCTGTTTGTTAACGGTGTTCAGCAGGAGAGAGAGCGCTGTGTTTACACTGGCGTCAGGTGGAATATACACAGCTGTGACAATCACTACAATTAGCTCTCTCGGTAGAAAAAAAGGCTGGCATCTTACAGACATGTACTCGAGGTCTGGGGAACAGTGTTTATCTATAATTGTTCCGTTGTTACACCAATTATCATGCACGTAAATACAGAGCCCTCCTCCTCTGCTCTTACCGGAGTCCTCATTCCTGTCCCAGCAGAGCAGAGTGCGGCCTGCTAGCTGCAAGCTAGCATCGGGTATTTCCGGATGAAGCCAGGTTTCTGTGATAATTAAAACACAGCAGTCCCGAACATAGCAATTTCCAGTGAGCTGTAATTCCAGATCATCCGTTTTATGCACCAGGGATCTGGCATTGGAGAGATACAGGCTCGGTAGAGGTGGCTTGTGTGGTTGTTTTCTTAGCCTTAGCATAGCACCAGACCTGCGGCCCCGCTTCTGCTTCCTCTCCCTCCTCCATCTGCGCCGCCTCCTAGACCCGACAACAATCCACGGAGAGCCCAGCGGTTTCGTTATGTCATCTGGGATGTTATGCATGAAGAGAAAGTCGCTCGAAACAGATATCTGGTGTTGGTCACCGATGTATACAGTCAGTCTTCTTTTCTTCCATTTCAGAATGAAAGTCCTGCACGACCAGCCCCAGCCCCAGCTCCAAAACTGGTCAGTGTGTCTACCTTGGTTACAACACCAGAGGCCATGGCTGATGAACCTGCTAGAGAGAAGCATTTGACAGAAAACGAAGTAAACACCAGTTCACTTTTGTGCACTGCATTGGGAATTTCGTGTGCAAAACTGCTGTCTGAAGATGTCAAGAGTTATCCAGAATTTATGAGGGCTTTGTCGACAGTTTCCTCATCACACCTGAAATTCTCCACTTTGTTGAAGCAGTGGGAAGGATCTGGTTCATTTACAAAATGGATTTCCTATTGTTCATGAGGAGCCAAAAGGCAACAGCTCCCCTTAAAAAGACAGTCCCTAATTTTCAAAAATGAATCACCTGCTTTCTATGAAAACTTTTGGACCTGTCTTGTGTCTTCTTTTCTTCTCTTTTGAATCTTTGTATTGTCCTGTCATGCGATTTTAATAAAAAGTAATACAAGACATGGTTTTATTTTGAATTCCTATTCCACGTAGAGCCATCATCATTTTTTGTCAGCTAATGTACACTTTTTTTTGGGGGGGAGGGGGGCTGCTCAAAAGTCTACTCTTTGTAGACTCATGATAATGATGAAAATTATGGATGACCCCTTAATAGAATTGAGGAATGTGTAAAGGACATTAGACACTGGCTGCTTATTAACTTCCTTCTGCTTAACTCTAACAAAACAGAAGTACTTGTACTCAGACCACATGCAGCAAGAAGTAGGTTTTCTGATTACACAATAAGTCTGGATGGCCTTTCTGTTTCTTCACATGCAGTAGTAAAAGATCTCAGGGTGATCAATGACTCCAGTCTTTCATCTGAAACTCATGTCAATAACATTACGAGGATAGCTTTCTTTCATAATGTCACTACATGATGCAGAAAAACTAGTTCATTCTTTTGTTACCTCTAGGTTGGATTATTGTAATGCCTTACTGTCTGGATTTTCCAGTAGGCACATAAACAAGCTCCAGTTAGTTCAAAATGCAGCAGCAAGAGTCCTTACTAGAACTAGAAGATATGGCCACATCACCCCTGTCTTATCCACACTGCATTGGCTCCAAATCAAATTTCGTACTGATTATAAAATACGGGCGGCACGGTGGTGTAGTGGTTAGCGCTGTCGCCTCACAGCAAGAAGGTCCTGGGTTCGAGCCCCGGGGCCGGCGAGGGCCTTTCTGTGCGGAGTTTGCATGTTCTCCCTGTGTCCGCGTGGGTTTCCTCCGGGTGCTCCGGTTTCCCCCACAGTCCAAAGACATGCAGGTTAGGTTAACCGGTGACTCTAAATTGGCCGTAGGTGTGAATGTGAGTGTGAATGGTTGTCTGTGTCTATGTGTCAGCCCTGTGATGACCTGGCGACTTGTCCAGGGTGTACCCCGCCTTTCGCCCGTAGTCAGCTGGGATAGGCTCCAGCTTGCCTGCGACCCTGTAGAAGGATAAAGTGGCTAGAGATAATGAGATGAGATGAGAGATTATAAAATACTACTATTGACCTTTAAAGCACTGAATGGTATTGCACCACAGTGCCTGAGCAAACTTCTGGTCCTTTATGACCCACCATGCCTACTTCTTCTCTTCTTTGGCTGTCCGATCTTGTAAGACCATCATGTTGGTTGCGCCCGGGAATGGGAACGGGAGTGACTGTACAGGCCTATCCGGGACTTGCAGACTTTGTTGCACACTTTGCATGTGAACTGGGTGTTGGGGTTTGATGTTTCCACCTTCAGCCCCTTCCTTGCCTTCTTCGTAGCCGCAGTCAGGCCCCTCCTTCTGTCAGCCTCTAAGGTGCCCTTCTGGATGGTGAGGCGCCAAGCGGCTTGCTGCTCCCAATCCTTCGCTGGAATGTTGCAAGAAGTTAGGTCTCTTTTGCACACATCTCTGAATCTCAGTGCTTGGGGGGCATCCAATCTTCCTGAGGCATTTGAAAAGTCCTTCTCTGATGACCATGTCAAAGGCTTTTGTGAGATCAATAAATGTTAGGAAGAGTGGCTTGCCTTAGATTAGATTTAGATTAGATTAGATAAAACTTTATTGATCCCTTTGGGAGGGTTCCCTCAGGGAAATTAAGATTCCAGCAGCATCATTAGGGCAGAGAGCCTTGCTCTCTGCCCTTCTCTTGTAGTTGACGTAAGGTAAAAATCATGTCTATAGTTGATCTATCTGACCTGAAGCCACATTGTGATTCTGGATAGACACAATTTGCAAGCTGCTGGAGCCTGCTGAGGAGTATCCAGACAAAGACTTTGCCAACAATACTGAGAAGAGATATCCCCCTATGGTTGTTGCAGTTGCTGTGATTGCCCTTCTTCTTGTGGATTGTTACAATGGTGGCATCACACATGTCTTGAGAGACTGCTCCTTCCTTCCAGCAGAGGCAGAGAAATTTGTACAGTGGTTGCAACAGAGCTGGTTTCCTGCACTTGATGGCTTCCAGTGGAAGGTTGTCGTTACCAGGTGCTTTACCAGAAGGGAGAGAGTCGATGGCTTTGCTGAGTTCTTCCATGGAGGGAGCTTTGTCGAGGTCTTCCATGGTGGAGAGGTCCTTTATGTTGTTGAGGGCAGTGTCAGAGATGGATCTTTCTTGGGAGCAGAGTTCAGAGTAATGTTCTACC
This sequence comes from Neoarius graeffei, assembly GCF_027579695.1. Taxonomy (NCBI): domain Eukaryota; kingdom Metazoa; phylum Chordata; class Actinopteri; order Siluriformes; family Ariidae; genus Neoarius; species Neoarius graeffei. Next base: position 116,224,819 of record NC_083572.1, on the reverse strand, counting down.
CATCGGGCCATCTGTTGTTTCCTGTCAGTGATCTTTGCTCCTGTCTGGGATTTCAGAGGTACAACCCCATTCATAGTGGAACCAAGAGCCTTTTTGATGCCATCATATATGCCATGGAGGTCTCCAGATTCGGCACTATGTTGGATTCCTGTGCAGAGTTGTTGCCAATAATCGTTAGCGCACTGTCTGGCAGTATGCTGCAAAGTCCTCTGAGCATTTCTGAGAGCAGCAAGTGTCTGTGCATTCGGGCAGCTCTTGTATGCCAAGAAAGCTTTATGTTTGGCTTCAATTACTGGTTCCATCCTGGGGAGATGTGCGTTGAACCAGTCATGACTAAGCCATTTCTTTTTGCCAAATGTGGTCATGGCCGTGTTGTAGATAGCATCCTACATGGCTGTCCACTTTGCTGTGGCATTGTGGTCTGACAGGTCGTGAAGAGCCTGGCCCATTTTGGATATGTATTCTTCCACCTTGAGGGGAACTGAAGTCTGTGCAGTATTGATATGGGGGCATCCTTTTGATTTAGAGTGGTGTGTTCTGCGAAGCTGTAGTCGCACTTTGCTGCAGACAAGGGCATCATCAGTGTTGCAGTCTGCATTGTGGTAGCTCCTAGTGATGAGGACACTGTTAAGGGCAGAGCACCTAGTGATGATCATGTCTAGTTGATGCCAGCGATGGGATGCTTCCAAGACACTTTATGTTGTGGTTTACACTGAAAGAAAGAGTTTGTGATGCAAAGGTTATGGTAGGTGCACAGTTCCAACAGTCTCTGTTCATTTTCATTCATCTTTCCAGTGCTGTGGAGGCCTAAGCATGTAGGCCATAACTCATGATCCACACTGACTCTTGCATTAAAGTCGCCTAGGATGAAGAGGTCCTCATCTTTTGAGCAACCCCTAATCAGTTCATCAAGCTGACCATAGAACTGGTTTTTAATGTCCTCTGAGGAGTTGAGGGTGGGAGCATAGATACTGAGGACATTGACAGGGCCAGTTTCAGTGCTGAGGTGCATGGACAGAAAATGTTCTGTACCCCCAGTGGGGGGTTCTATAGCATCCAGGAGGGTGTTATGATGGCAAACCCAACTCTGTGCTGGCAGCGTTCCTCAGGTTCTTTGTCCTTCCAAAAGAAAGTTTAATTATCCTCCCTTAGGGGGCCAGAAGAAGCAAGTCTGTTCTCTTGAAGTGCAGCAATACTAACATTCAGTCTAGTGAGCTCTCTATCGATGATGGCAGTTTTTCTACTGTCGTCCACTTGTTGAAGGTTGTCAGAAAGGCCTGTACACATGGTGTGCACGTTCCAGCTAGCAAGTTGGAGGGCTGGAGTCCTCTTTGCTTTCAAATTTCTGTGTCTGTCGGGTGTAGGGTATCAAATCAAATCAAGTTTATTTGTACAGCGCTTTTAACAATAAACATTGTCGCAAAGCAGCTTTACAGAATTTGAACGACTTAAAACATGAGCTAATTTTATCCCTAATCTATCCCCAATGAACAAGCCTGTGGCGACGGTGGCAAGGAAAAACTCCCTCAGACGACATGAGGAAGAAACCTCGAGAGGAACCAGACTCAAAAGGGAACCCATCCTCATTTGGGCAACAACAGACAGCCTGACTATAATATTAACAGTTTTAACAGGTATAACCCTCAACTGTCCTCATGGGGCCGTCCTTCACAGGAGTGGGGCGATAAAACTCCGACCAGACACAGCGCACCAGGATGGATCAAGCAGGTCCGAGGGGCAGAAGAGGCCAGCATCTCAATCCCAGGATCAACATGTAACTCAGAGGGACAGATGGGGGGGGGAGAGAGAGAGAGAGAGAAAGAAAACACGTTGTTAGGTATGCCCTAAAAATGACAAGTATTAAATCTGTGTGGTAGGCTCGCAGAGACGAGAGTCTTTACATCAGGCATGACGCACAATGGCATGTTAATATGGTAAAAAATATATCATGACCTGCTCTGGCTGGATGCTTGATTGGGTGATGGGAGCACACTCCTCAGCAATGATGAGATGCAGATGGGACCCTTAGGCCTGGCCAAGACAATTCAGTTACATTTCACCGGGTCTGGGACATGCGACAGAATGTCTGACGGCCGATTCCCTGCAGGCTACGATAGCCAGTCGAGGTCCCCACCGTCTCCACCAAAAGATTTCCTGTTGACTCCATGTAACTCAGAGGGACAGATTTGGGGTGGGGGGGGGAAGAGAAAGAAAACACAGGTGGTTAGGTATGCCCAATGTCACCTGAATAAGTAGGAACAGTATACATATTGCACCGAGTACAAGCAGGGACTCCGGCAACTAACTATGACAGCATAACTAAAAGGAGAGAGCCAGAAGGTAACACAGGCATGAGGGAGCCCCGGGACATAAAGCAGCCAGCCACTGCACCGTCAACAAACTCGAGTGAGCAAGCGAGTGGGGACTGACAGCATCCATACATCCCAGTTTACCAAAACACTCTATGTCTGAGGACCCTCCAGATCTACTCCTTTACCTCATAAACACCATTAACAAAAGGCTTGACTAAACAGATATGTTTTCAGCCTAGACTTAAATGCTGAGACTGTGTCTGATTCCCGAACATTACTTGGAAGGCTGTTCCATAACAGTGGGGCTTTGTAAGAAAAGGCTCTGCCCCCTGATGTAGCCTTCACTATACGAGGTACCAGCAGATAGCCTGCACCTTTTGATCTAAGTAGGCGTGGCGGGTCATAGAGGAGCAGAAGTTCACTCAGGTACTGTGGTGCGAGACCATTTAGTGCTTTAAAGGTCAATAGTAGTATTTTATAATCAATACGAAATTTGATTGGGAGCCAATGCAGTGTGGATAAGACAGGCGTGATGTGGTCATATTTTCTAGTTCTAGTAAGGACTCTTGCTGCGGCATTTTGAACTAACTGGAGCTTGTTTATGCACTTATTGGAACATCCAGACAGTAAGGCATTACAATAATCCAACCTGGAGGTAACGAAAGCATGGACTAGTTTTTCTGCATCATGCAATGACATTAAATTTCTTATCTTTGCAATATTTCTGAGATGAAAGAAAGCTATCCGGGTGATGTTATCAATGTGAGTTTCGAATGAAAGACTGGGGTCAATAATCACTCCGAGGTCTTTTACTGCTGCACGTGAAGAAACAGAAAGGCCATCCAGAGTTACTGTGTAATCAGAAAACTTACTTCTAGCTGTATGTGGTCCTAGCACAAGTACTTCAGTCTTGTCAGAGTTAAGCAGAAGGAAATTTATAAGCATCCAGTGTCTAATGTCCTTAACACATTCCTCAATTTTATTAAGCTGGTGTCTCTCATCAGGTTTTGCAGAGACATACAACTGTGTGTCATCAGCATAACAGTGGAAACTAATACAATTTTTACGAATAATATCGCCCAGAGGTAACATATATAGAGAAAAAAGCAGTGGACCCAAGACAGAACCTTGTGGAACACCAAACTTTACCTCGGTACGTCTAGAAATATCACCATTTATATCGACATACTGATAACGATCAGTTAGATAAGACCTGAGCCAGGAGAGGGCCATTCCCTTAACTCCCACAACATTTTCTAGTCTATCCAGAAGAATGGAATGATCAATGGTATCAAATGCTGCACTAAGGTCAAGCAACACAAGTAGCGAGACACAGCCCTGATCAGACGCCAACAGTAGGTCGTTTACTACTTTAACCAGTGCTGTCTCTGTGCTATGATGAGGTCTAAATTCTGACTGATACATTTCATGGATGTTATTCCGATGTAAATATGAGCATAACTGCTGTGCCACAGCTTTTTCAAGGATCTTGGAGATAAAGGGGAGGTTTGATATTGGCCGATAATTGGACAGCTGACAGGGATCAAGGTCAGGTTTTTTAATCAGGGGTTTGATAACTGCTAGTTTAAAGGATTTGGGTACATAGCCAATCATAAGAGAAGAATTTATTATTTTTAGAAGCGGTTCAATTACTCCAGGCATTATCTCTTTGAATAGATGTGTCGGTAAGGGATCTAGTATGCAAGTTGAGGCTTTTGATGTAGAGATTAATGAGAGTAATTCAGTATCTTTTTGGGGAGTAAAACATTCTAACTGATGATCTGATACAGTTATATTGTTAACTACAAGGTCACTTTCATTGTCTAACCTTAAATTAGTAGTTTGAATTTTTTGTCGGATATTCTCAATTTTGTCATTAAAAAAATTCATGAAGTCGTTGCTACTACATACTGCAGGTGTGCATGTGTTGATAGTGGACTTATTCCTGGTTAATTTTGCTACAGTATTAAATAGGAATCTAGGATTATTTTTGTTATCTTCTATTAGGGAGGAGAGATATGTTGATCTCGCAGCACTAAGAGCTTTTTTATACTTCAGGAAGCTCTCCTTCCACGCCAATTTGAACACTACCAATTTTGTTTGACGCCATTTACGTTCCAATTTTCGAGTGGTCTGTTTTAATGTGCGAGTGTCATCATTATACCAGGGTGCTAATTTTTTGTCTCTGACCATTTTCCTTTGTAGAGGAGCTACATTATCTAAAGTATGGCGGAATGTTGACTCTAAGCATTCAGTTGCCTGATCGAGTTCTGCAGGGGCTGACAGTGACCCAATCAAAGTTGACAGCTCTGGGAGATCATTTATAAAGCTCTGTGCAGTAGTTGACGTGAATGTACGTTTAATACAGTAGCGTGGTGAGGTGCATATATTATTACTCAGACATATTTTGAATGAGATGAGACAATGATCTGAGATAACTTCAGACTGTGGAAGTATGACTATATTGTCTACGTTTAATCTGAATGTTAGTATTAGATCAAGGGTGTGACCACCATTATGGGTCGGTCCTATGACATTCTGCTTAATCCCGACTGAATCTAAGATGGACACAAATGCTGTTTTTAAAGGGTCTTCTGGGTTATCGAAGTGAATATTAAAATCTCCGACAACTAAAGCTTTGTCTAAGGAAATAACCAAATCTGAGATAAAATCTGCAAATTCCGAAAGAAACTCAGAATATGGCCCCGGGGGCCTGTAAATAATAAGCAATGGAATTAACTGGGTAGACTTATTTTTTGAGGCTACATACATTATATGAGTATGAAGAACTTCAAATGTATTAAATTTATAACCAGGTTTGTGTGTTACACCTAGATAATCGTTATAAATAACCGCGACGCCTCCTCCTCTGCCAGTTAGACGAGGCTGGTGTATATAACTGTATCCAGGAGGACTTGCTTCATTTAATGCTATATATTCATTTGGCTTAATCCATGTTTCTGTTAAACACAGTACATTAAACTCCTGATCAGTAATGAGTTCATTAACCATTAGCGCTTTAGATGTAAGAGATCTAATATTTAATAGCCCCACCTTTAGATCAAAGGTGCTGGCAGCAGCTGTACAGTCAGTCTGATCTAATTTTATATTGATTAGGTTACTGGAACAAACTCTCTGAAAATTTCTACCTTTTTGTTGAGCTCGGGGAACAGACACAGTCTCGATGTAGTGGGCCCTGAGTGACGACTCTGTGCAGCTAGCAGACAGTCGGTTTAGCCTGTTCGTCTGCTCCCTGGCCTTGGCTCTGGATTGTCAGAAATTAACTAGGCCTGTTCTGAGACTATGACCTATGCTGCAGGAAATGAGAGCAGCACCTTCCCGAGTGGGATGGATACCGTCCCGCCCTAACAGGCCAGCAGTGCCCTCAAAATTAGCCCAATTATCTATAAAGCCCACACTGTTTTCAGAGCACCACCTGGACAGCCAGCAGTTCAGCGACCATAACCTGCTGTAAGCTACATCGCCACGCCGCATTGGGATGGGGCCAGAGCATACTACAGCATCGGACATCGCCTTCGCTAATTTAAACACCTCTACAAAGTTACTCTTAGTAACCTCAGACTGACGAAGGCGTATATCATTAGCTCCTGCATGGATAACTATCTTTGAGAACCTGTGCTTGCCTAGGACCCTAAGATTACCTGCTATGTCCGGCGCCCTGGCTCCCGGTATACACCTGACTAAAGCTGCTGGTGCCCCTAAAGGCTGAGCTAATTTCACGTGCCGTATGATAGAGTCCCCTATAACCAGAGCTCTTTCAGGTTTCTCAGTGGGTGCATCACTAAGGAGAGCAAACCTGTTCGACACGTGACGCGGAGAGGAGTGGTGCTCCCGTGGGCGAGCCTCAGCGGTAGCTTTGGCTCTATGCTTATGCCGCCGAGCCGTCACCCATTCGCCCCGCTGTAAGGGCTCTAATGCCGGAGTTGGGGGATTGCTAACTCCACCTAGGGCGTCCAGACTTTCCCTAACAGAAACTACACTGTTCTCACGCTCACTAACCTGCTCTAAAGCCTGGACATGCGCTTCTAGCACTGAAATCTTCTCCGTCAGAGAGCTAACTAATCTGCACTTATCACAAGTAAAGCTAATAGAGCTATCGCTAGTGACGGAGGAAGAATGACTAAACATCCTGCACTCAGCACACTGAACAGGCTGAAGGTGTGCCATGATGAAAAGATTCACGTACCTTAAATGAAGATCTGTTGATATTAAAGCAGATCAGATGGCCTCCGCTTGTGGAGGAGAAAAAAAGAAAGCTTCCGGTCTCGGGGTTCTTCCGAAAAAAGAAAGAGAAAAAACCGGAAAAAAAAACCGGAAAAAGGAAAGCGAAAGTGAAAAGTACAAAAATGAAAGCGACAGTATAATAAAAATGAAGACGATACTGGAAATTTATTTATAGAAAAAAAGTTAAAAAAGGATTAGTAATTAACGCCGGCACTCGTGGGAAAAAAGACTCGGCGCGAACAACTCAGGAAACAGGAAGTGTGTAATAGACCACCAAGGGTATCTGCCCACTTGTCGTGCATGGCAGTGCATTATGCTCTGGCACGCTCTGGAGCAGTGGGCATTGACAGGCTGACACCTTACTGGCCGGGGGCTGCCCAGCTTAAGGCGGGTGGTAGTCGGCCAGTGGGATGCGATGACCCCTCCCACCATCAAAGCTGACCCGTGGTGCCCGTACCCTATGCCAATCGGGATGGACTTATCACCCATAGTCTGCCAGCTCCCGTGTTGTGTCCTCACTCTGGGAAGCGAGGCTGGAGTTTCCTCTCCAGGGTGCAAAGCCTGGGCAGAAGATGGTGTAAGTATGGAAATCCTGGGTTGCCCAATCATCAGGACCTCCCTCTCGGCTTTGCTGGTGGTGATCCAAAGGAGTGCGGAGCATGATGTTTGGCACCAGTTTGGCTGCAGGTTTCATTTTGAGATTGCCTTCCCCTAGATAAACTGCCTTCCCAGGCTGACAAGCTCCGTCTACCCATGCTATTTACCCATAGCTGGGGGGCTGGTTCATGGGTATCAGGGCATGTTCACATGCCGGTGGGCCATGCATGCCATATGTCTGGGGGCCAGACCTCCTCTGACCTCCCTGCAGTTTAGCCTGGGGCCTTGCAGTGCCTAGTTTCCATCTGTAGCCACGAGGAAGCACTGCATAGGACTTGCTGTGGAGAGGCTATATACTGACAGGAGAGACTTACGCACTTGGCTCTCTTTTTGTGGTGCTGCAAGACAGTTCAAAATGTAGCAGCAAGAGTCCTTACTAGAACTAGAAAATATGGCCACATCACCCCTGTCTTATCCACACTGCATTGGCTCCAAATCAAATTTCATATTGATTATAAAATACTACTATCGACCTTTAAAGCACTGAATGGTTTTGCACCACAGTACCTGAGTGAACTTCTGGTCCTTTATGACCTACCATGCCTACTTAGATCAAAAGGTACAGGCTATCTGTTGATACCTCATATAGTGAAGGCTACATCAGTGGGCGGAGCCTTTTCTTACAAAGCCCCACAGTTATGGAACAGCCTTCCAAGTAGTGTTTGGGACTCAGACACAGTCTCAGTGTTTAAGTCTTGGCTGAAAACGTATCTATTTAGTCAAGCCTTTTGTTAATAGTGTTTATGAGGTAAAGGAATAGATCTGGAGGGTTCTCAAGCAGAGAGTGTTCTGGTAAACTGGGATGCATGGATGCTGTCGCCCCCCCCACTCTCACTCATTCACTCGGGTTTGTTGATGGTGTAGTGGCTGGCTACTTTATGTCCCAGGGCTTCCTCATGACTGTTTTACCTTCTGGCTCTCCCTTTTAATTATGCTGTCATAGTTAGTCTCACTGGAGTCCCTGCTTGCACTCACCGCAAAATGTATACTGTTCTTAAGCATTAGATGACACCGGGCATACCTAACAACCTGTGTTTTTCTCTCTCTCTCTCTCTCTATCTCTCTCTCTCTCTCTCTCACTCTCTCTCTCTCTCACTCTCTTTCTCTCCTGTCCTTCCCCTTTGTCTCACCCTCTGTCTCTCTCTGCGACAATATTTCTTGTCAAAAGCGTGATACAAATGAACTTGACTTGACATTCTTAGTATAGACCTTTCTGTACACGTCATCATAAATCACAAAGTTGCTGCAAGATAAAAGTGTTCATCCTATCATCCAGACATTGCTAGTTCAAATCCTGATGATGCTACAGTCATCTGTAGCTGGGAGCACAAGAGACCAAAATTGGCCTGTGCTCTCAAGGATGGTGGGGCATACTTTCTCACCATGAGAAAGGTGTGGCAGGGTGGTGTTACATGCGGCTCAAAGATGTAACAACAAGAAAAATACCCCAAAACCGAATTCAAAATACCATAGGTCTTTTAATAAAGCACTTGCAAGTTCACAATCACAGAAAACCAAACGCACACAACAAGTGGCCAACGTGAAGCCTAATGCTCACGGGGCCACTAACAACTGAGGGAAGTCCAATAAATAAGGGTGCAGGTGAGCTCATCCCGCCAGGTGGCAATCAGGCAATCAGCGCAACCGCGCCCAGGAACACTCGCAGTCGTCACCATAGACCGTATGGTTGTCACAGTGGTGTAGTGGTTAGCACGGTTGCCTCACAGCAAGAAGATTCCAGGTTCGAGGGCCTTTCTGCGTGGAGTTTGCATGTTCTCCCCATGTCTGCATGGGTTTCCTCTGGGTGCTCCGGTTTCCCCCACAGTCCAAAGACATGCAGTTAGGTTGACGTGGGGCGGCCTTGAGCAAGGTACTGAACCCCTGACTGCTTCGTGGGCGCTGTGTGTGGCTGCCCACTGCTCTGGGTGTGTGTGCACGTGTGTTCACTGCTTCAGATGGGTTAAATGCAGAGGATGAATTTCACTGTGCTTGAAGTGTGCATGTGACAAATAAAGGTTCCTTTTTCTTCTTCTTTGTGGTGTGATGGCGCCGGTGTGTGTGGCTTGCCATCCGCTGCTGTCAGCTCTGGTGTCTCTGTCTGTGTTTGTCCTGTTTCTGACACTTGTTACCGGCAAAGTTAACTGTCTACGGATCTATGATCGACAGTCACTACTTAACATCTGCCTGTCTTATCAAAACTTCGTATCGTGTGATGATGGAAAGAATTTTCCTCCCCCTCCATTTCTATCGGAGATACCCGCTTGTATACGCCGCGCTCCTGTCCCACGCCCAAACCGGAGTCGCAAACGCCGTGGAAAGCGCAGCAGTCTGCTGGTGAAGGTGAAGCTCCAACTGTTGCGGTCCCTGGGATCAAAACGTCAGATTTTGGCATTGGATTTTCCATCTGATTGCAGCCGTTTTGTGTCTTGGCATTCCCTGGAACCAGCATACACCTGGCTGAGGCCCCTTGTTGCGCCCCCGGAGGAGCTCCGCACCCAACGCGCTCACTCACCTCGCCTCCACAGAGGAGGGGTGAACCTGCATAGTCTCCGGCCGGTAGATCGGGCACCCCGGAAGGAGAGTGATCCGGCGTCTATCAGGCGTCTATCTATGCACTTGTGAATACACGATCACTTGGGAATGACTTCTTCAAAATGCAAAAGTTGGATCTGTTGTGCCTGACAGAAACCTGGCTAAGTGCTGGTGAGTTGAACCCTTTTGCAGAACTTTTACCGCTTGATTGCTCATACCTAAACTCACTGAGAACAACCGGACGCTGTGGTGGCTTAGCATCTCATCTCATCTCATTATCTCTAGCCGCTTTGTCCTTCTACAGGGTCGCAGGCGAGCTGGAGCCTATCCCAGCTGACTATGGGTGAAAGGCAGGGTACACCCTGGACAAGTCGCCAGGTCATCACAGGGCTGACACATAGACACAGACAACCATTCACACTCACATTCACACCTACGGTCAATTTAGAGTCACCAGTTAACTTAACCTGCATGTCTTTGGACTGTGGGGGAAACTGGAGGAAACCCACGTGGACACGGGGAGAACATGCAAACTCCACACAGAAAGGTCCTCGCCGGCCATGCGGCTCGAACCCGGACCTTCTTGCTGTGAGGCGACAGCACTAACCACTACACCACCATGCCGTCCCGTTATAGAATCAATTTTAAAATTCTTTAATTTGTTTTCAAATCTTTACATGGTCTGGCTCCACTTTATATATCAGATCTCCTAAAGGTTCAGACAACATCTAGGGCATGTAGGTCAGCCGACCAACTCCGTCTTGTTGTTCCTCGCTCTAGGCTAAAAAGCAGAGGTGACCGGGCTTTTGCAGTGATTGCACCTAAGCTCTGGAATGAGCTGCCACTGCACATACGCCTGGCTCCTTCCTTGGCTGTTTTTAAATCTCATCTAAAAACCCATTTTTATGCCCTGGCGTTCAATACAGCATGAATTATTTATCTGTATGTATGTGTATATTGTTATGCTCACTTTTTGTTGTCTTTTCTGTTGTCTATCAAGTCATACTACTTTGTCTATCCAGCACTTTGGTCAGTTGTTGTTGTTGTTGTTGTTGTTGTTTTTAAAGTGCTTTATAAATAAACATGACTTGACTTGACTTCTTTATGAGGCGAGCTAATGTGAGCTCTTTCATACGGAAGTGGGTGAATAGCAATTTCCTCAGAGTTTGTTGTGTTACCCACAAATATTGCCTAAGAAGGTGTCTGAAAAATAGTTCCTCCTTGGAGTAAGCACACCATGCCCTTTGTGATGAGCCTAATTGGTAGCTGTCACATGACAGGGGAGTGTGGGGAGTGTGGTAGGGAGCTGCTGTGTGATACGTGTCTGATGATGACTAAATTGGGGAAAATGCAAAAGAAAAAAGAATCAGAAAAATTTTTACCACTGTAAGCACCTGATGCAAGGACTTTGATCAGTCACAAGTCAAACAGCTTCTCATTTTGATCCATATGCAACTCATGTTCTGTGTGCTCTGCATAATACACCGAATATATTGTTCCTAATATAGAACAGTATAGTGTCCACCTAATAACCTCATGTGTACCCAGTAACACACACTCCAAAAGGGTGTGGTTAATTCAAAGATTCAAAGATTCTTTATTGTCAATTCACTATATATCCAGGATGTATAAGAGAATTGAAATGCCGTTTCTCTCTACATTTACAGTAACAGTCAAAAGTTTTACTTTAGTCAACAGTACTATTTACTGGTTGACTGAAACGCATTGAGAAGGAAGAAATTTCACTAATTACCTTTTGACAAGACACACCCGTTAATTGAAAAGCATTCCAGGTGACTCCCTATAGTCACTCCATTAGTGTGCAAAGCATCATCAAGGGAAACGGTGGACACGCTGAAGAATTTAAAATATCAAACAGATTTTGTTTCTTAATACTTTCTTGTTTACCACATAATTCCATCAATGTTCCAGATGTTATTTCATAGTTTTGATGTCTTCAGTTTTGTTCTACAGTGTAGAGAATCGTCACAATACAGAACCATTGAATGAGTACAGTAGGGGTGTTCAAACTTTGACTGGTACTGTATACATAGTATTAATATTTAACATTTACACTAGGATGGCACGGTGGTGTAGTGGTTAGCGCTGTCGCCTCACAGCAAGAAGGTCCAGGTTCGAGCCCCGTGGCCGACGAGGGCCTTTCTGTGTGGAGGTTGCATGTTCTCCTCATGTCTGTGTGGGTTTCCTCTGGGTGCTCTGGTTTCCCCCACAGTCCAAAAACATGCAGGCTAGGATAATTGAAGGCTCTAAATTGACCGTAGGTGTGAGTGTGAATGGTTGTTTGTGTCTCTGTGTCAGCCCTGTGATGATCTGGCGACTTGTCCAAGGTGTACCTCGCCTAACCCAGTGAACGGGGGGGAATTAGACAATTGGAACAAAATAAAAAAGATGAATAATGAATGAATTAGCGAAAAAGAGATTTTAGCTGCCCCTAACACTTTTCTTCGGGTCAGAATTAAGCCACGCATCGACTGATGCTTGATGAGAGTGATGTTTTTATTATCTTCAAGAATCTTTAATGTCTCCAAACACCAAACACCGTGAAAAACTGAAATGAAATAAATATTACATTCTTAACATTGTTACATCTTCCCAGCCAATGAATATCTTAGGCCAATATCTTTTACAGTCCGTAAGTGTCCATGTGGCCTTCATGAAACTTTAACATAAAATCTTAAGGAAACTTAAACACATGAAATAAACATAAAATGCACAAGAAATACAATTTTCATACCGTGTGTGCCTTCTGACCGGAAAATTAGGAGCTGCTAAGGCTTTACGGACAAACTGTTACACACATCTTGCTCCATGAGCATCGCAGGTCCAAAAGACTGAACACATGATTTCCCAGCTACTCATTGCGTTAGTCACATGACTACCTGTGCACGTCATTACGTCATTATTACAGCTCAAAATTACAATTCACATTTTTCCCAATTATATAAGAAATATCGAAAGAATAAGAATATAAAAATATCTTAAAACAAAAATATTGTATAAAAATAATATACAAAAATATTAAATGCAACAGGGTGGCACGGTGGTGTAGTGGTTAGCGCTGTCACCTCACAGCAAGAAGGTCCTGGGTTCGAGCCCCGGGGCCAGCGAGGGCCTTTCTGTGTGGAGTTTGCATGTTCTCCTCATGTCTACATGGGTTTCCTCCTGGTGCTCCAGTTTCCCCCACAGTCCAAAGGCATGCAGGTTAGGTTAACTGGTGACTCTAAATTGACCGTAGGTGTGAATGTGAGTATGAATGGTTGTCTGTGTCTATGTGTCACCCCTGTGATGACCTGGCGACTTGTCCAGGGTGTACCCCGCCTTTCGCCCGTAGTCAGCTGGGATAGGCTCCAGCTTGCCTGCGACCCTGTAGAAGGATAAAGCAGCTAGAGATAATGAGATGAGATGAGATTAAATGCAACAAAGAAATTGGCACACTTTTCAGCGCCAGCTACACTGCCACCAAAATTTCAGAGATTTGTTACCTGTATTTGAACCATGGAAATAAATCTTGGAATTTTCCCAAAATAAGAAACAACTTTCACACCTATTCTTGTGTAAAATCTGAAACTTTAAAGATCAGCCTTAAGTGCTGTTTGATACTTGTCTATGGATTCTGTTCCACTAGCACAACTAGTTTTTGAACTGGTCTTTCAAGAAAGGTTGGTTGAGTTAAGCATTCACCTCACTTTCCTAATTTACTTTGTCCTATCTGGATTTTAACCTTGCGCACCAGACCATCATCCTCCTGTCTTGCTTCCACAACTCTGGCAAGTCTCCATTCATTTCTGGGAATATTATCCTCCTTGACAATGACAATGTCTCCCACTTTCACGTTTCTTCTGGGCACATGCCATAGTTGTCTGAGGCTTAGGTTAGACAGGTATTCTTTTCGCCACCTACTCCAGAATTGCTCTGTTAAGTATTGCACTCTCTGCCACCTTTTACTGGCATATAAGTCTTCTCTCTCAAAACTGCCTGGTGGCGGGAGTGGCACAACAGTCTTCATGGTGAGCAACTGATTCGGAGTTAGAGGTTCAAGACTCTTCGGATCACTGATGGTATTCGTGGTGAGTGGACGACTGTTTACGATTGACATAACCTAATAGAAAAATGTCCTCAATGAGGTGTCATCAAGTCTTCCCTTGGCTTGTGCCAAAACAGTGCTCATGATGCTCCTGACAGTCCGAATTTGGCATTCCCAAATCCCACCCATGTGGCTTGCCTCGGGAATGTTCATGAGGAAATCACACTGCTTTCTAGCAAGGTAAGTTGCAATCCTCTCTTTGTCTAGATCCTTCAGACCCTTCTCCAATTCGTTCTTAGCTCCGAGGAAATTTGTCCCCTGGTCGGAGCAGATCTGTCTTACTGCTCCTCTAAGAGCTATGAAGCACCTCAAAGCATTCAAGAATGCGTCTGTTGAGAGATCCTCCAACATTTCTATGTGGATGGCTCTGGAGCTCAAACATGTAAACAATAGACCATAACTCTTGAATTCTTTACGACCCTGTTTGGTGTAAAAAGGGCCGAAGCAATCAATCCCAGTGTATGAGAACGGAGGCGAGGGATCGACTCGGTCACTGGGTAGGTCTGCCATACGTTGTTGCTCTGTCGGACCGCGTACCTTTCTGCATGTGACACAGTTTTTAATATGCTTGGCCACTAACTTGCTAGCACCTAATATCCAATAACCATTGGCCCTGAGCTCATTCAAAGTCTGACCTCGGCCTTGGTGCTGCGTCTTCTTGTGACAGTGGTCAAGAATGAGTTGGGTGACAATGCCCTCTTTAGGTAAGATCACTGGATGCTTCAACTCTAGGGATGCAGAAGACATTCTTAATCTGCCTCCTACCCTAAGCAATCCATCTTCAAATATTGGATCAAGTTGATGCATCTTGTGAGTCTTTGGCAATTTTGTGGACCCTTGGCTGAACCATTTGAATTCTTCTTTAAAGGCCTCTCTCTGTGCTGCTCTGACTAGCACAAGACCAGCTTCTCTTCGTTCTTCAACACTGATGGGACCAGTTCTTTCTTTATGTGCCAGTCTTTGGATTTGCACAATGACATTGAGGGCTGTGTTCCAATCCGAGAATCTTGAGAACCTTTTCAGGAAGCTGTCTGGTTCAGCTGCATCAGTTCTCAAGACCTTTACCTCGGGGTCGCCCACAAGAAGTTCTGGTGTTCTTTGGTCTGTGACAATTTCTTATTGCCACAAGAAATCTGGTCCTCTCAGCCAACTTGAGTTTAGCAGCTCTGCCACCTTGAGACCCCGTGAGGCATGGTCTGCTGGATTCTGACCCGTCTCAACATAGAACCATTGACTAGGATCAGTTGTGTCTCTTATTTTCTGAATGCGGTTGGCTACAAATACACGGAAGTGCCTGGCTTCATTCTTTATGTACCCGAGCACTACCTGTGAATCGGTCCAGAAAAACTCTTGATCTATTTCCAGCTCTTCTCGGAGGGTGTTACTAACAGCAGCAGAGACTGTTGCTGCTGTGAGCTCAAGGCGGGGAATGCTGGTAACTCTCATTGGTGCCACTCTGGCCTTACCCATGACTAATGCACAGTGCACTTTCTCATCTGCAACAACCCTAATGTATGAGCATTGGCCATATCCATTAGTGCTGTCATCTGAGAAATGATGCAGCTCAATTTTTCTGACTGCGCCAAGGGTTTCAGGGATGAAGCATCTTGGAATTTCAATTTTTTGAAGACCTTCTAAGTCCTGGAGCCATGCTTCCCATTTTGGCTTCAGTTCAGGGTGAATGGGTTCATCCCATCCCATGCCCTGTCTGCACATCTCTTGCAGCACTCTTTTACCGTTCAAGAGGTAGGGAGCTAGAAATCCCAGTGGGTCGTAAACACTGGCAACTGTTGATAGGATTCCCCTCCGTGTGGCTGCCTTTTCTGTGAGGATGACATTGAATGCAAATGCATCCCGCTCAATGTTCCATCTTATGCCAAGTACACTCTGCGTCGGAAGCTCACTGTAATTCAGGTCTACATCTTGGACAGCACTGGCACGTTCACTCTCTGGTATTGCATCCAAAACTTCTCTGTTGTTGGAGACGAATTTATGTAAACGCAGCCGTCCCTTGCTGCAGACCTGTCGTGCTTCACTGACAAGCTGGTTGGCCTTTCCAACAGAATTGACGCTGACCAGCCCATCATCCACATAAAAATTCTTGTGAAGGAAGGTCGCTGCCAGTGGGAAGTCCTCCTCATATTCAGTGGCAAGGAGTTTCATGCCATAGTTAGCACATCCCGGCGATGATGCAGCGCCGAATATGTGGACACGCATGTGGTATTCCTTAGGCTCGCTTTCTGTATTTCCATTGTCCCACCAAAGAAATCGCATGTAATCACAATCCTCTGGGCTGACGTGGAAGCGATGAAATATTTTTTCCACAACGCAATTGATTGCGATCTTGTGTTGGTGAAATCTGCACAGGACTCCAGTCAGAGTGTTCGTTAAGTCTGGGCCTGTGAGCAGATGGTCGTTCAGGGAAGTGCCTTCAAATTTGGTGGAGCAGTCAAATATGACCCTAATTTTTTCAGGCTTCCTGGGGTGATACACCCCATGGTGCGGAATGTACCATGTGTTGCCTTCTTTGGGGTCCGCACTTGCCTCTTCTGCATCCCCATCTTTAAACACACCGTCCATGAACTTGATGTAATCCTCTTTGTATTTAGGATTCTTCTCCATTTTTCTCCTTAAATGTTTCAGGCGCACTGTAGCAAGCTGCCTATTGTTTGGCAACTGCGGACATGCCCTAAATGGTAGCAGCATCTCCAGATGTCCTGCTTCATTGTGCCTGACTTTGTCATTCAACAGGTATAGAAACTGAATGTCTTCCTGTGATATTGTTTTTTCTTTTGGGTTGGTGTCGAGAAAATCAGTCTCCAGTGCCTTAATCACAGAGGCGGGTGTGATGGGCGGAAGTTCTTTCACAGACACACGGTGGCAGAATCTGGTCTCATTGCTTGTGCTAGAGTAAGGCACAGTGGCTCCAACTATACTCCAGCCTAATGCTGTCTTGACCGCATAGGGTTCATGTTCTTCCCCAGATACCACTTCCTGTGGTTTCAGAGCCCTTGCACAGTCATAGCCAATCAGGAGTCCGACTGGACAGTTCAACAAACTTGGCATCTCTTCAGCCATGCTATGAAGATGGGTCCACCTCTTTGCTGTTTCACTTGTTGGAATACTATTTTCCTCCAACGGAATGTATTCCTGTGTATACGTTGGTGGTAGCTCAATGCTCTCTTGTGAGCTATACCCTCTCACCCTCAGTCCAACAGCTCTGTGGCAATTCACTATAAAACTCTTGTCAGTCATTGTTGACAGTTTCAATTTCACAGGTTCTGTGTGAGCTTGAATTTTTTTTGCAGACATCTTGGTCTATGAAGGTACTGCTGCTTTGTGTGTCCAATAATGCATAGACTAAGAGTTCTGGGCTATTCTTTGCTGCACTGGAAAGCCAAACTGGGACAATCATGGAAGTACGGTCACCGTTGTCCATTCTCACATTGCACAAGTTTGTGGAAGTACTTTCATTTTGCAGTGGCACTTCTGGCTTTTCACCTTGAGGAAGATCCTCGTGGAGTGGAGATGGGTGATTCTGCTTGCAGATGTTACAAGTGGCTCTCTTTCGGCATTTTTTGGTAACATGGCCGACTCTGAGACACCCAAAGCACATGTTGTTGCTTATCACAATTTTTTTCTTGTCTTCAAGAGGCATTGCTGCGAATTTCTCACACTTGTAGATGAAATGATTTTCTTTGCAGCAGACACATTCTAAGGGCTTTTTTGGTTGAGTGACAGGCAGGCTGGCAGTAAAACCCTCTGTTGAGTTTGAGTTTTCCTTTGGCATCTTTGCTGTCATCACCAATGCATTGGCCTTAGGACGCTTCTGCTCTTTAGCAGCTTTCTCATCCATGTGTTTCAGTGCATGAAGGGATGAGACTGGGTTGCACGCGATGCACGCTTCTTCTGCCACAAAGCTTGAAAACTCCTCGAAGTTAGGATATGGTTTTCCTTCATCCAATACTTTAGTCACAAGCCAGTTCCAGCGGGTAGTTAACCAGTCAGGCAGCTTTTGTAGCAATTTCTGGTTTTCTTCACAATCATCTAACACCGTCAGACCAGCTACATGTGGCATTGCGTTCTTGCAAGAGATGAGGAAATCACAAATTCTCTCAACTTCAGAGACTCCTTGGATCCAATTTTAGGCCAGCTGCTCAGCTTGCCCCGGAATGCTCTTTGAATAACGAAGGGATGGCCGTAACGTTTATTCAGGGCTTCCCATGCCTGGGCGTAAGCTTCTTCGTCACTCCTATAGAATGTGCCTTCCAATACACAAAGTGCTTCTCCACTAATGTATTTTTTCAAATAAAAGAGCCTGTGCACTGAATTTGTGCAACTTGTTTCAATTAGCGCCTTGAAACTAGTGCACCACTCTGTAAATTTGAGTGGGTCTCCTGTAAACGTGAATGGCTCTGGTGCTGGTAATCTAGTCATTACCAGGGACTGTTTTAAGGCTTCAACCAGCAAGGTTTCATTGGAAGTTGGTGCTACTTTGCTTTCAGCGCAAGGCAGGCCTGAGAGATTTTGGGGCGCCTGAATGGGTGGAATGCTGTCATGCTGTATTGGAAGCTGACGTGGAGACAATGTGATAATTTCTCTTTCTCCTTTTTCAGCATTTAACTTTGATTCCTCTTCAGCATATACATTGTATTCAGCCTCCATAGCCTCAATATCCCTCTGATCTTCCATCATTTTTAACCTCTCTTGTTGGGCTAACACCTCTTTCCTTTGTGCAGATATTTCTTTTTCCCTGGTAACTGCAGCACGCTTTGAAGCCAATTGCGCTGCCACCTCTGCCTTCTTTTGTGACACATGGCTACCTTGCAGACTGCCCCCTGCAGCTCTTGACACTGTCGAACCATATATTGACCTGGCATCATCTCTTTCGAGCAATTTCGAGAGTGATTCTTTCACTGTCTCGGGGTCAAACTCTTTATCTGCTTCTGCGTAGCGTGTTTTTAGAAGTGTGACTACTTCTGTTGTCACTGAAGAGCAGCTATCCATTCTTCTCCTAATGTCTGGAGATGGTGTGGTCATGGTGCGCAAGCTCTCATATTCTTGCTTTAATATTGGCTCATATACACCTAAGGATTGAATCATGTCGCCTAGTTCCTTTTTAGTGCATTCTTGCTTTAATTTGGTCCTAATGAACTGAACCTCAGCCTTAAAGTTTACATAAGCATACATGAACTTCTTTTCCTTTTTGGAACTCTCCTCTTTTATGTATTGAATTCCCTTTTCAGTAGGATGCTTCTCTCTTTCAGATCGCCTCAATACTGTCTGAGGTGTTGGCTCGAGCCCTATTTTATGAATTTGAAGATCTGCATTAATTTCAGCTATGCGCTCTTCAATTTCCTGTCTTTCTGACTCTTCAAGTTCAGTGTCTAATTTTGCCTCTAACTCTGTCTTCTCTTTTACCAGAGCTTCAATTACTCCTTTTAGGACACTTGTATCTGGTTTGCCCTCTACCATTTTGCTCAACATTTTTAGCACGCAACACAATGCAAATATTAAATCTTTAAATGTAATGCAAACTGTAGAACCATAACTATAGAACTGTCATGAAAAGACAAATAAACAAATAAAGAAGTTACATAATTCTGTTCAATTTACAAATTGTCAAAATGCAACATTTTCTTCTTTTCTTTTTTTTCTTTTTTTTCTTTCACCAACAAATGAGCAAGAAATATTCAGTTCAATTCTGTCCAGTTGAATGAACGAAAATCAAATTGGAAAATATACAGTCTGACCTGTTATCCATTGCAATAGTAGGCTTATTCGTCAGCTGAATTGTCCCTGTGCACCGTCTTCTTCTTGCGCTGTGCCCTTTTCCCGCGCTGGTTTGCAGCTCGCGCTGCCTTACTGAACAGATTCCAGAGCGAGGAGGCAGGTCCTCGCGCAGGCCTACAACGCCAAGCCAATGCTCCGGAAACGCAGGCCTCGGATCTTCACAGGAAAGCTGGCGCAGCTCGTTCTCTCTCCTGACGGCCGTTGTTCCCTCTCGCAGGTGGCGATGCCATCCTCCTTCCATCGATGGTCTCGCAAGCGTTTCTGCAGTGCCCTCTCTCATCAGGTGGATGCTGCATTTCACTCGGTCGAGACACATTTCCCTTGTCGACACATTCTTCACTTTATCCACTTTCTGCTTGGACAACCTGTTTCCACTCCCCTCGGAGGACACGTTTTTCACTTTAGCTGCCCCTAACGCTTTTCTTCGGGTCAGAATTAAGCCACGCATCGACTGATGCTTGATGAGAGTGTTGTTTTTATTATCTTCAAGAATCTTTAATGTCTCCAAACACCAAACACCGTGAAAAACTGAAATGAAATAAATATTACATTCTTAACATTGTTACATCTTTCCAGCCAATGAATATCTTAGGCCAATATCTTTTACAGTCCGTGAGTGTCCATGTGGCCTTCATGAAACTTTAACATAAAATCTTAAGGAAACTTAAACACATGAAATAAACATAAAATGCACAAGAAATACAATTTTCATACCGTGTGTGCCTTCTGACCGGAAAACCAGGAGCTGCTAAGGCTTTACGGACAAACTGTTGCACACATCTTGCTCCATGAGCATCGCAGGTCCAAAAGACTGAACGCATGATTTCCCAGCTACTCATTGCGTTAGTCACATGACTACCTGTGCACGTCATTACGTTATTATTACAGCTCAAAATTACAATTCACATTTTTCCCAATTATATAAGTGTTAGAATATATGCATAAGCTGCTATGTTCTCGAGCCTGTGTACTAACCTTTTGATGAACTTGCTGACAACTATGTCTGCACAACTGTTCTTGTTTTGCTGGAGGAAGTGCTAGCCCAATCCAGCTGACAGGGTCATAAGTAACCTATTGCACAATATATAGAATGCTTAAAACCTTTCCATATAAGGGCCCGTTTACACGAGGACGCTGTCAGGTAAAAACGACTAAATATTTTATCAGAAGTGCCTTTCGTTTACACGAGGACGGCGTTTCCGAGGCTGAAAAACGGATAAAATTGAAAACGCCTTCCAAAGTGGATAAGTTTAAAAACGGCCCCCGTTGCGTATCCGTCTAAACTACCCAATACGCGAAACTCCGCTCGGATCTGCTCACGTCGGGTACGCGTTTACGTCATACATGTGTCATATACTGCACATGCCAGCCCGGGAAGTAAGAAAGTAAGTAAAAAAGTAAGAACATGTCTGATTACATCGATCTAACGGACCTTCAAGCTGCTCTGTGTTTTAATGCAGTAGATGTGTTTTCCTGCTCACCCGCCCAGCTGGAGCTCCTCAGTTTGGTGTCGCCAAGTTACATACACACGCACGCGCGCACACGCGTGTGCGTGCACGCACGCGCCGCCTATTCAAGCCGCTCGTGAAACCATAAACCCGAGACTGAAAACAAAACTAGCAGCCGAACGGGTTTATTTTGCTGAGATGGACACTGCCTTTTCTCTTCTTCACCGAAATAAGAGTGAGTGTTACTTAATAAAGGCAGATTAAAAGAGTTTCGGTTTGCTCCTGCTCCTCCCTCGAGCACTACAGTACCTCAGCCGGACCGGTGTTCTGTAAAGTTATCCTAGCAAGTTCTCATACAGACCGTTTTATTATTCAAAACAAGTCATTACAAATTATTTGACTCGGCCAAAGACTCGACCAATACGCACAAAACATAAAAATCGGCAAATGCGTGAAATTCTCACTGATTTTCTATCAGCCCAGCTGATCGGTGGGACAAAACTACTGTTGAATTTTCCTACCGTCCTGGATTTCGCGCATGCGTAGTAGGCTTGGTAGGATAACTTGACAGAACAGCGGCGCAGATGTGCAGATCAGACAAGACGGAAGACGTTGCGCATGCGTGCAGACATAGCGGAGACATTTATGCGTCACCGTATAGACGCAGATTTCCTCCTTGAAAACGGTCGTGTAGACGCGGAAAAAAGTGAGAACGAAAACGGACTTTTGCGTTTTTGTTTTATACCGTCCCCGTGTAAAGTGGGCCTAAGGCTAAACCCAGCTATGTGATAGTGGCGACATCTGTATCCTGTCGCCTATAAAATGTAACCTCTGTTCTTCCCTCTTTGAGCATTGCTGAATAAACCAGATTTGATTTCACTCGTGTGGTCTATTCCTCGATGCTCCGGAGCGCTCCTATGACATCGACACATCAGGACACAGACGGGCCGTAAGAAGTCCCGTTTCTTACAATTTGGTGACCCCGATGTGATACTCCTGATCAGGTAAGACAAGATTTGATTGACTACCTGGTTGGCAGTATCATTGGACGTCGAGTAGCCCCTTAGAGGGGAGAGTGGAACCCCAGTAATGGTACTGGGCAGAGCGCGCTATACAAATTAAGGTTTTATCGTATGCTCCTCTGTGTCTCTTGTGGCCTTGTCAAAATAAGGGTATTTTAATTATGGGCAGCTCGTTCCCTAAGCCAGCACTAGGCGAAACGCCCAAAGACTGGATGCAACGCTGTGGTTTAACCTATTATGTTGTCCCATACCTGGACAACCTTGGGGGATGGACTGAGGCAAATCCTCAGATCCCGCCCTATCCCCGTAGTGGGACCTTTGATCCTGGATACTTAGCCTCTGCCCACCGTATGATTTATGAAGGGCAGGGCGACCCTGACTGGGATTATCCTTATATGCGAGAAAGCTATGAAAAATGGTATGGAATGAAGGAGGCGTGGGATCAACTAAAAAAGATATATACGCCTGGGCCTGTGCTAAAAGCCATCCCTAAACCTAGATCTAAAACTAAAACACCATATTGCACTAGTTCTAATTCCCTTCCAGATTCTCCCATTGGCCCACCGCCCTATACAGACAAGGGTAAAAAGACACTGCCCACGAGCACTAGCTTTAACCCTCAACCTGCGCCTGTCCCGTCACTCTATCCTTCTCTAGCTGAGATGAGGATTTCCGTAGAGCCCGGAGCAGATACAGGGACTGAGAAAAAGAAGGCTAGTGTAAAATCGACTTCCAGTAAGAAAAACTCTAGAGGGTCGGGGAAGAATGGTGCTGCGGAAAACGACGACGATGAGGAGGAGGAAGGGGAGGAAGGGGACGATGATTGGGATAACCCTGATGATGTAGGTCCGGACGGGGGATCGCGCCCTCCGCCACCGGTCAATACTGCGTGCGTCTGGGTGGCTAAGCGTAACGGCGTCGACATAACTCCCCCATCGCCCTCTGCCCTAAGGGATATTATTAGTCTGTTGCCCTCCCCGGATAAGCCTCTCCTCTTTGTGGATATGCTAGTTAAGGCATCTCGGAATTGCCAATTGACAGGGGCAGACTACCGTTTTATCCTTCAGAGCAAATTAGGCGATATGTATGATGAAGAGCGTCTCCTGGAAGCCATCCAGGTTTTGAGCATGGATAATGACAAGGTAATCAACCTAGAAGAAATTACCGAACCTGAAGTGAGAGAGGGTGAAAGGAAGAAAAAGGTCAGGCGAGTGATTTCCACCTTTTTCTGGAAGGACAATGATGGGGCGCTCGACAGGTTGCGTAAGGAATTGACCGCGTATCTGCTGTCACTTAAACAGGCAAATCGAGATCTTTCACAAGTGACGAATTGTAAACAGGAACGGAATGAGTCCACCTCTGTGTTTTGGAACCGTTTTTGTGAAGTATGGCAACATCTGGGAGGATTGGACCTAAATAGAGACGGTGCTAACCCTCTCTTCTTGTCAACCTTTTTGGTCAACTGCCGCCCCGAGATCCAGGGTGTGTTAAAACACCATTGGAGTGACAGGAATAATTTAACCGTCCGCGCTGCTGGAGAAAAGGTGCGTACGTTGGAAGGAGATGGTCTTCTGGATGTTAAAATTAATAAGGCTTGTTTGTCCGTCGCCCCGCATCAGGTTTTTGATCAGAGGCGGGGTGGAGGAAGGCGTGAGGGCCCGGCTGGGGGCCAGATTCGAAGGAAGAAAGGCAGGTGTCATTATTGTGGAAAAGAAGGTCATTGGATAAGGGAATGTCACAAGAAGCAGCGGGACGAACAAGGGCGGGATAGGGGTGCAGTCGAAGGTTCACGGGGCTTGCAGTATCAGGAGCAGGTAGTGGAGCCTTATCGTGGCCCTCCTAATAGTGGACAGGCCCCCTACCAATCGCGACAATAGGGGTGCCCGCAGAGCATGGAACCCCCGACCGTTTCTATGTTGCACCTCTCTTTCCATTCCCCTGATAATGAGGACCTTCCCATTGTGGTTTTAAATGTAGATGGGGTGGAATACTCATTTCTACTGGACACAGGGGCTACCCTGTCCTCCATGGAGAAAGATTATGAGGGGCCCCTTTCTTCACGGTCTGCTAACTCTGTGGGAATTGATGGGGTTCCCTTCGCTTCCAAATTCACTCCGCTTCTGTCTGTGTCGTGTCCCTCTGACTCCTCACTCTGTTTCTCTCACTCTTTTGTTTTCATGCCTGAATGCCCCTTCAACCTCTTGGGTCGCGATCTCATGAGCTCTCTTGGTTTCTGTATCTCTTTTAGTGGCTCATGCATGACTGTACAAACAGCTGATGACTCCCCCCCAGATGTTGTGGCTCTATCTAGCCTGAAAGTGCCTCATAATATCTTTAACTCTGCCTGTGTGTCTGTGTCTCTTCCCTCCTCCCTAGATTCTCTCCCTTCCTCTCTGTGGGCAGAGCACAAGAACGATGTAGGCTGTGTCACCTGCGCACCTTATGAAGCTACTGTTAAACACCTTAACCCAGTATACATTAAACAGTATGCTCTCTCACCGGCCAAAATGAATGGTATTGACTCTGTTCTCTCCTCCCTTTTACAGCAGGGCGTCGTGGTTCCGTGTGTAAGCTCTTACAATACACCCGTCAATCCAGTGCCCAAACCTGATGGCACCTGGAGGTTCACTCAGGATCTCCGGAAAATAAACGAACTTATCGTCCCTGTGGCGCCGCTGGTGCCGGATGTTCCTTCCCTTATGGCTTCTATCCCACACCATCACACACATTTCTCTGTTGTTGACCTTTGCTCAGCCTTTTTTAGTGTCCCAGTTGAATCACACACCCAGCCTCTGTTCGCTTTCACACACAGGGGCCAGCAGTACACGTGGACAAGGCTGCCACAGGGTTTCATTGACTCCCCCGCGGTCTTTGCGGCCGTGGTCAGAAGCGCACTTGACAACCTCTGCCTTCCCCCGGGTTCCATGGTCCTCCAGTATGCGGACGATCTGCTGGTGTCCGCCGAGAGCCAAACTCTCTGCCAGGAGGTGACGAACGCCCTCTTACTGCTGCTGGCATCCAAGGGTTTCAAGGTATCACGCACTAAACTGCAATACTGTCTGTCTACTGTCTGTTACCTTGGTCATGAACTCTCTCAGGGCTCTAGGAAGCTTACCCAGGACCGCATCAAGGTCATTCTGGACACACAATGCCCGGCCACAAAGCATGCTCTGATGTCGTTTCTTGGCCTCATCAACTATTGCAGACAATGGATCCCTGACTGTTCTATCTATGATAAATGCCTCCGCTCTGCGCTGCGTCACAATGATCCTCTCACTCAGCCGCTGGTCTGGACTGAAGAGATGCTGTCTGCCTTTGCTGTGCTCAAACAGGCCCTCTGCACTGCTCCCGCCCTGGGCCTGCCTAACTATGAACTGCCCTTCCATCTCTACGTCTCTCACCAGGCCGGAACCGCTTCAGGGGTCCTGGCCCAGGAACATGGGGGAGGTATGCGGCCTTGTGCGTTTCTCTCTAAAACTCTTGACACTGTGGCACAGGGTTTGCCTGCTTGTCTACGGGCTGTGGCCGCTTGTGCGCTGATGGTCACAGATGCGGAAAAAATCGTTCTCTCACACCCTCTCATTCTTCACTCGTCCCATCAGGTCTCTCAGATTCTCCGCAATCTTAACACACAACACATGTCCTCCCAACGCCGTTCTGGTTACGAGACCATTTTATTGGCTACTGAGAACCTCACGATTAAGCCTACCTCTTCTCTTGACTCTGTCGCTCATGCTCTTCAACGCTTTCTTAACGCTCAGGACGATTGCGAACCTCTCGACTCTCATGATTGTCTGTCTACTATTCTACATGACACTAGTATTCATCCTGATTTGCGTTCCACTCCTCTTGTGTCTGGTGATTCTCTGTTTGTCGACGGCTCATGTTCTAAACCGTCCGACGGTGTGTTCCTCTGTGGTTATGCCGTATGCCGCCTGCCTGATGAAATAGTTGAGGCCTACTCCCTTCCTTTTTCGTCAGCACAGGCTGCCAAGTTGTATGCCCTAACGCACGCATGCATCCTAGCTCAAGACTTAGATGTCACTATTTACACTGACTCTCGTTATGCCTTTGGCGTGGCGCATGATTTTGGGCGCATCTGGGAATCCCGTGGTTTCACAGCAGCTGATGGAAAACCTATCTCTCATTCATCCTTGGTTCAGGGCTTGATCACGGCGTGTCATCTGCCCAAAACATTAGCTATAGTCAAGACGCGCGCACACTCCACCGGGGATACGTTTGAGATAAGGGGAAATTCCTTAGCCGATCGTACCGCCAAACAGGCCGCGGCCTCTTTTCCGCTTCCACCTTTTTTAAATATGGCTCTCGTCTCTACCAGTCATATGGTCAGTGCCATTTTGCCCGACATAGATCTAAAAACTGTGCAGGCTTCCGCCTCCGTCTCAGATAACCAGTTTTGGGATTCACAACAGGCACAGGAAAAAGATGGTTTCTGGATTGATGCGCAGGGCCGTCTCTGTTTGCCACGACACTGCATCCCTTTCCTCGTCCGCGAATTTCATGGTCCCACTCATCGCGGCCGAAGAGGGGTAGTAGAGGATCTGGAAAAAACATTTTGTATCAATAATTTGCACAAAGACGTACACAATATCTTGGATAAATGTTTGACGTGCGCCCAGAATAATCTATCTAAACCAGGCGCGGTACATCAGCACCTTCCTACGCCCGACACGCCTTTCCAAGAATGGCAGGTAGATTTCACCCACATGCCGAAACAGGGACCGTTCAAATACCTTTTGGTCATGGTTGACAAATTTTCACGCTGGATAGAAGCTTTTCCCTGCAGCAAGGAAGATGCTCGGACAGTGGTGTTAAAATTGACAGACGAAATTATCCCGCGGTATGGTCTCCCTGTAGGAATCGATTCAGATAAAGGAACGCCTTTCACAGCTAAAGTGACTCAGTTGCTGTGCAGAGAACTGAAAATAAATTGGCGCTTCCATATTCCATACCACCCACAGTCTTCAGGGATCGTGGAAAGAGCTAACCATACGATTAAGGGAAAAATCCGAAAAGCCATGCAGGATACCGGTTCCAAGAACTGGCTGCAGGTCTTACCTCTAGTGCTCGCTGACATGCGTATGACATCACAAACTGCCCTCGATCACCTCTCGCCGTACGAAGTAGTTATGGGACGGCCGTTTCCCTTACCCTGGCGCCGGGGGATGCAGGCTGTGGGAACGAGCGACCTCGATGTGCACCTCAGTGAGTACTCTGCGGGTCTCGTCAGGGCATTGGATGAATATTGGACACGTGTCAATTCAAAAAAGCCACTCATTCCAAAAGAAAACACACACCCTTTTGAGGTTGGGGATCGGGTTCTGGTCAAAAAGTTTGCAAAATTGAACACCCCCTTGGGGGAAACACCCTACAGTGAGCCCGCAGAGGTAGTTGCTGTAACCCGCACGGCTGTGCTAACTGATCTCTTTCCACAGTGGATCCATGCGGGACGATTGAAGAAGGCTCCCAATTAATAGCTAATAGTATTGTGAATGCCCAACAGGTTTTTGTGTTTCAGTGATCTGCCAAGACAATAGCTGACGGCCTTTTCAGGGATCGCCTCTGCCAGCATCTGGAGAAATCCGGTTTCGGCTGACCTACAAAGAGGGGATAGTCGGTGAGTCCCGTGGAGGTCACCCATGAGTTCCTGGCCAAAGCCTGCCAACACATCAAAGAGAAAGGTGAGAAGAAACCTCTCCTAGAACAACGTAGGAAACAGAAACATAGCCAGTGACCAGTATGGCTATCCTACTCTTCATCCTCATCACGCTTGGGGCAGGGCTACCCGCACAAGCATTTCCACACGATAATGTATTTTGGCAATTTGCAAACTGGACTGCCAGAGAACATACTAACGAGTCATGTTATGTCTGTCATATTATGCCCACTATTAGTTCCACCAACTCATTAAAGCCTTCGCACAACAATGATTCTACTACCCTGACTGCTATATCTCGTGGGTGCATATCTAGTCGATGCATATCCGCCTCCCTCAATCCTAGTACCTTTACCACTAACTTCATGACCACCAATCTAACCCACCAAGAATACCTGAGTAGATACCCCTGTATAACGTTATACTTAAATAAGTATTGAAGTATAAAAGAGGGGATTGTTAGAATATATGCATAAGCTGCTATGTTCTCGAGCCTGTGTACTAACCTTTTGATGAACTTGCTGACAACTATGTCTGCACAACTATCCTTTTTTTAACTGCTGTAACCTTTTGATGAACTTGCTGACAACTACAGTGGTGCTTGAAAGTTTGTGAACCCTTTAGAATTTTCTATATTTCTGCATAAATATGACCGAAAACATCATCAGATTTTCACACAAGTCCTAAAAGTAGATAAAGAGAACCCAGTTAAACAAATGAGACAAAAATATTATACTTGGTCATTTATTTATTGAGGAAAATGATCCAATATTACATATCTGTGAGTGGCAAAAGTATGTGAACCCCTAGGATTAGCAGTTAATTTGAAGGTGAAATTAGAGTCAGGTGTTTTCAATCAATGGGATGACAATCAGGTGTGAGTGGGCACCCTGTTTTATTTAAAGAACAGGGATCTATCAAAGTCTGATCTTCACAACACATGTTTGTGGAAGTGTATCATGGCACGAACAAAGGAGATTTCTGAGGACCTCAGAAAAAGCGTTGTTGATGCTCATCAGGCTGGAAAAGGTGACAAAACCATCTCTAAAGAGTTTGGACTCCACCAATCTACAGTCAGACAGATTGTGTACAAATGGAGGAAATTCAAGACCATTGTTACCCTCCCCAGGAGTGGTCGACCAACAAAGATCACTCCAAGAGCAAGGCGTGTAATAGTCGGCGAGGTCACAAAGGACCCCAGGGTAACTTCTAAGCAACTGAAGGCCTCTCTCACATTGGCTAATGTTAATGTTCATGAGTCCACCATCAGGAGAACACTGAACAACAATGGTGTGCATGGCAGGGTTGCAAGGAGAAAGCCACTGCTCTCCAAAAAGAACATTGCTGCTCGTCTGCAGTTTGCTAAAGATCACGTGGACAAGCCAGAAGGCTATTGGAAAAATGTTTTGTGGATGGATGAGAACAAAATAGAACTTTTTGGTTTAAATGAGAAGCGTTATGTTTGGAGAAAGGAAAACACTTCATTCCAGCATAAGAACCTTATCCCATCTGTGAAACATGGTGGTGGTAGTATCATGGTTTGGGCCTGTTTTGCTGCATCTGGGCCAGGACGGCTTGCCATCATTGATGGAACAATGAATTGTGAATTATACCAGCGAATTCTAAAGGAAAATGTCAGGACATCTGTCCATGAACTGAATCTCAAGAGAAGATGGGTCATGCAGCAAGACAACGACCCTAAGCACACAAGTCGTTCTACCAAAGAATGGTTAAAGAAGAATAAAGTTAATGTTTTGGAATGGCCAAGTCAAAGTCCTGACCTTAATCCAATGGAAATGTTGTGGAAGGACCTGAAGCGAGCAGTTCATGTGAGGAAACCCACCAACATCCCAGAGTTGAAGCTGTTCTGTACGGAGGAACGGGCTAAAATTCCTCCAAGCCGGTGTGCAGGACTGATCAACAGTTACCGCAAACGTTTAGTTGCAGTTATTGCTGCACAAGGGGGTCACACCAGATACTGAAAGCAAAGGTTCACATACTTTTGCCACTCACAGATATGCAATATTGGATCATTTTCCTCAATAAATAAATGACAAAGTATAATATTTTTGTCTCATTTATTTAACTGGGTTCTCTTTATCTACTTTTAGGACTTGTGTGAAAATCTGATGATGTTTTAGGTCATATTTATGCAGAAATATATTAAATTCTAAAGGGTTCACAAACTTTCAAGCACCACTGTATGTCTGCACAACTGTTCCTGTTTTGCTGGAGGAAGTGCTAGCCCAATCCAGCTGACAGGGTCATAAGTAACCTATTGCACAATATATAGAATGCTTAAAACCTTTCCATATAAGGCTAAACCCAGCTATGTGATAGTGGCGACATCTGTATCCTCATCTCATTATCTCTAGCCGCTTTATCCTTCTACAGGGTCGCAGGCAAGCTGGAGCCTATCCCAGCTGACTACGGGCGAAAGGCGGGGTACACCCTGGACAAGTCGCCAGGTCATCACAGGGCTGACACATAGACACAGACAACCATTCACACTCACATTCACACCTACGGTCAATTTAGAGTCACCAGTTAACCTAACCTGCATGTCTTTGGACTGTGGGGGAAACCGGAGCACCCGGAGGAAACCCACGCAGACACGGGGAGAACATGCAAACTCCACACAGAAAGGCCCTCGCCAGCCCCGGGGCTCGAACCCAGGACCTTCTTGCTGTGAGGCGACAGCGCTAACCACTACACCACCGTGCCGCCCCATCTGTATCCTGTCGCCTATAAAATGTAACCTCTGTTCTTCCCTCTTTGAGCATTGCTGAATAAACCAGATTTGATTTCACTCGTGTGGTCTATTCCTCGATGCTCCGGAGCGCTCCTATGACATCGACACATCAGGACACAGACGGGGCGTAAGAAGTCCCGTTTCTTACAATAAGAAATATCGAAAGAATAAGAATATAAAAATATCTTAAAACAAAAATATTGTATAAAAATAATATACAAAAATATTAAATGCAACAAAGAAATTGGCACACTTTTCAGCGCCAGCTACAGAGATGAATTGGCAATTCAAGTTTGGGATATGTGGACAACCCAGTTTACCAAACATTTTCGAAATGTAGAATTTGACATGAATTCAGAGCAAAATCACATAAAAAGCTGAAGGAACTGGAGCTGGCCTTTAAAGGTAATCAAAACTCTTTAGATGCCTCGATTACTGAGCAGAAGCTCAAAAATAAAACAAACAAACTGAAGTCAAAGAAAACACCAGGACCAGATGGAATCCTGAATGAAATGATCAGACACATCTGATTTGAATTGGACTTTTAAGGACTCTTTAATCCTCACAGTCCTGCTGTCCTGAGAGAAGAGAAGCAGAGCTGCACTTACACACTGAGTGCATTAAATATAACCACACTGAATTCTTCACCGGGGGCAAAGGATCACTGGAGGAGTAGTACCTTTCTGGTCGGCCTATGTTATCTTGGCATCCCAGACTGGCCTCCCCATATCCAGCGACATGTGATGCGCAATATACGGCCAAATTGTCATCAGCAAGTGGCCACAACACCTAGCCTATCACATGTTTGAAGACCGCATGCTGTGGCTCTTAGCGCCGCCCCTAGTCTTGCAGAATGCAGTGGATCTAAGGGAGTAAACCCCAAAAACAAATCAGGATCAGTCCCTGCTTGGGTTAGCCCACTGGTCCTCAAACTTTGCCTCTCTGGGTTAGGTTAGGTGATTTGTGTGTTCGTAGGACTCCACTCCTAAATCTACCCCCTGAGGAACGCAAGTACGGAAGAGGGCAGCCTGCTTGCCCGCTGCACGGGGCCAGCAACCCTTCGCAGTGGAACTACATACCCGCTACGGACCCATATAAGCATAATCAACATCACAAACATCCGCGCTGTGAATCTGGGCAGCTCAACAGCAAGCATGACGGACAACGGGTAAAGCCTCGAAGACCCCGTGGCCCCGATCAGCCCAGTTTCGCTCGCAAGAATCCTAACCAAGTTAAATTAGCCTGTTGGAACGTCCGGACTATGTCGGATGAAAGCACAGCCAAACACCAAGCTCCAGAGCGCCGTTCAGCCTTAGTGTCAATGGAGCTCGATCGTCTTAATATTGACATTGCTTGTCTTAGCGAATGCCGGATACCAGGTGAGGGCGAATTCATTGAGGGAAACTACATCTTTCTCTACTTAGGCAGGCCACCAGGACAAACCAAGCTTGAAGGAGTGGCTATTCCGATTAAAAACACCATCCGCACTCTTGTGATCAGCTGGAATGGACTAAGTTCCAGGGTGATGAGCATGAGAATTAAGCTGGACAAATTTACAGCAACAGTTGTCATATGCTCCAACATTCAAGAGACCTCCAGAGGAAAAAGCTCACTTCTATGATCAGCTGTCAGAAGTCCTAGCTGCAATCCCCAGACTCGACAGAGTTTTTTTGCTTGGGGATTTCAATGCCCAAGTAGGCAGGGATCAAGAAGCCTGGCCAGACGTGATCGGCCCCCATGGCCTCGGTGACATAAATGAGCAGGGAACCTTATTGCTTGAGCTTTGCACCTGTTTTGGCCTCTGCATCACCAACACGCTCTTTTCCCACGCCGATATACACAAGGGGACCTGGCAGCACCCAAGATCCAAGCGATGGCACCTTATCAATTACATCATCGTTAAACAACATTACAAAAGTGATGTTCTTGATTCAAGAGTCCGCCGCAGCACCAACTGCTGGACGGACCACAAAATGGTATGTGCCCGTCTTAAGCTCCGTTTTCATCTATCAGGCCAGAAACGGAAAGCCACCGCACCAAAGCGCCTCGATGTCAGAAAGCTAAGTGACCCAGCTATAGCTGAACAGATGCAGGAGACCATCCGTCAGAACCTGACTACGAACCCTTCTGAAAACCTCCCGCTGGAACAATGATGGGAGAACCTTCGCAACATCCTCTACAACAGTGCCAAGGACACCATTGGCTTCCAAAAGCGCAACCTCAGAGACTGGTTTGACGAGAACAACTCCTTTATCAGTAACCTCCTGAACCAAAAGAAAACTGCCTTCCAGGCTGTCCTCAATAATGACACCCAAGCGAACCGAGCACGGTATAGCCAAGTGAGAAACATCTGCCAGAAAGAGCTCAGTCGACTTCAAAACCAGTGGTGGTTAGATCGCGCCAAAGAAATCGAACAGCATGCTGAGCGACATGATTCTAGATCCTTTTATCAGTCAGTTAAGTTTGTTTACCAACGATGGCAAAGTGGCATTTGCCCCATCAATGATGCACAGGGCAACCGTCTTTTGGAGAAGGAAGCCATACTGGCCAGCTGGCAAGAGCACTTTAGTGACTTGCTGAACCAATCTGGAAGAGCCAGTGACAGTGTTCTTGATGCAATACCTCAGGATGAGATTCTTGATGAGCTAGAGTCACCCCCAACCATTGACGAAGTTAAGTCAACCCTCGACCGACTCGCCAACAACAAAGCTCCTGGCCCAGACTGCATCCCAGCAGAGATCCTGAAGGCAGGTGGTAAACCCCTCCTCACAGAGCTCTGGCTCCTCCTTCTTTCCATCTGGAATGAGGAAGAGGTCCCCCAAGACCTAAAGAATGGTAACATAATCATGATCTTCAAGAAACACTGCCGTTTCGTTTGCAACAAATACCGAGGTATTACGCTCCTCTCTGTCATTGGTAAATTATTTGCTCATGTCATCCTTGATAGAATATGGCCCCGTATTGAGCAATACATCCCAGAAGCACAATGTAGTTTTAGAGGTGGACGTTCTACCAGCGACATGATGTTTGCACTTCGTCAACTCTTGGAAAAGTGTAGAGAACAGCACCAGGAACTTCACATAGTTTTTGTGGACCTAGTAAAAGCGTTCGACACGGTCAGTAGACCCCTTATGTGGACTATACTGAAGAAGATAGGAATCCCCTCTAAAGTGGTTAACATCTGTGAGGGAAATTTAATGGACGAACATTATTATTTTCTGTGTTCCTGTATGTTGAGCTCAAGTGACTTAATGGATGAACATTATTATTCTCTGTGTTTCTGTATGTTACTGAGTTACTGAGAAGAAATGTTTTTCCACATGCTGTAATCACTTTTCTGTGGCCTTGGTGGTAATGAGCAGGGTGCTTGAGTTTGTCCTAACTACGCATCTTCTCATGATGTAACCACCTTTCCTGACCTCGGTGGTGATAAGCAGGGAGCTTGAACTCTCCCTAACTCGCATCCGCCTGCACATACCAGAGCACGCCAGGTGCACGCTTTAACAAAGCTTCATAGAAAATCTTGAGCCAATCACGTGAAGACACAAGAAGTGAGCGAATGCTTTCAGAGTACAATAGATAACATTCCTAAAACACAACTCAGAGTGCGCGTACTCTCAGCATCATCAGAAGTGATGTCTTCTTCTATTCTTGTCTTTCCTTTCCTATTTTATACATCTTTATATGATCTACTATAATAAATGACTGAAAAGACAACTGTTAAGCGTTCTGAAGTGTTTATTAGAAATTTCCATTACAATTTGGCGTCCCCTGGGTGGGCCCTATGCGTCTGATCCTCGGACGACGGAACACTCCCAAGGCTACGGTGCGGAGCTGAGAACTCGGACGAGAGACCAGGCCATCAGGGCTCACCGAACCAGTAAGTGATAACTTTGCATTCTTGTGTAAAGAAATTAGTGGAAACATTATTTAAAGAATGATACAAGAATTGGACAGAGATTTGTCCTAGTCAATGAAGACTGATATAAGAGATGGACAGAAGTTTGTCTGAGCCCAGGAGGACTGCTAAGCTGTGGTACCATCAATATGTTTGCAGACAACGGATAAAACACAATTTTGAGACAATAAACCGCGAGTAGTTTATTGGGTTGTGTAAGAGAATTATCCGCCTAAGTGACGACTGGGTAATCGCTTGCCTACTTGAGGAGGGGAAGTACGGGTGCGTGTTTCGACGGATTCACGTTCAGCGATTCGTGGGAATTGAATCTTGCTCCCTTTGTTCTGTGTGAACAACTGGCCCATCTGGGGAACGGGATAGAGAGGTTCGATCGCGAAAACGCAAAGACACACCGGTGTGCACGCAAAATATTGATGAATTAACAGAGTAATGTCCTCCTCCAAATTCTGAAACAGAGAAACAGATTTTGTACACATGCGCGAGTTGTCTTTGAGGTTGTTGTGCTAAATGATACCTACTTTAATTTAAGGCAAATGTCAGATAAATTGTTTACTAATAAGAACACACCTAAAAGATTATTGTGTCGCATTTTTGGACATAGTCCAACCTGCTCTTCTTGTGATCCTAATAAAAACTCAGCCATTGTTGTCATAACCTATTGATATAATAGTGTACAATGAGGAACAGAAACAGTAAGTTAGGGAAAGAAAAGAAAAAGCAAGTAAGTGTGAAGCTACATGTGCTATAATAAGAATTGGCTGTTCCTATGAGAGCCCAAACATCCAGTTTATGAAAACCTCGTATGGCGAGGATTATTTGGCACAGTTTGATATATGGGTAAAGGACTTAGGATTCCCTGGAAAGGGCAGTTTTAGTCCCAGGCAGATAGGACAGTTAGAAGAAAAGTTGAAACAGAAGGAAAAAGAAGAGTCTGCAGATAATGTTAAGTTCTTAGGGGACTGGAGGGCATTTTCTGCATGGAAAGAAGAAACACTTAAGAGAGAGTACAAAAGAGAGAAATGACAGGCAGGGCTCTCACCCTCTTCTCAGTGTTTGAAATTTCAGATGGACCCTGACCTGGAGTCTGCCCCACCACCCCAACCCACACTGCCTCCTCAGCGAGGCGGAGCATCACTCCCACAAGCGCTTCACCCACAGAAAGGGGGAGAAGTCAAGACAAAGAAAAAAAAGAAAAAAAAACTGAGCCTCTGGAATCTCTCCCAGCCTACCAGCCGCCTCCAGCATCAGCGCCTCTCAGCGCTTCTCCGTCACACATGAGATCCGGTCTTGCATATGGTGATGGAAAAGACACCCTCCTGGACCTGACCACGTGCTCACCAGTGGGTCCACAAGGCCATAATCTAAAGTCTGAACTCCTTCATCTTCCAATGATGGAAGTGGCTGGAGCTGACAGCGTGCCTTTAGTCCACAGACCCTGGATGACAGCTGATATCAAGGAAAGCATGGCTTCTCTTCCCAATGTGAGAGAGGTAGGAGGAAAGAGATTTGGTAACGAACTGTTGATATTTTGCAGAGAATTACGACCGACCACCCATGAACTTCGCTGCCTAATCATGACCAAGATGGGTATAGATTGGAACAAAGTTTCCAAAGAGTGGCCGGAAGCTGACCAGCGAATGACTACACCAGACTGGAGCGCGACTGGCAATAGTGAGTATAGAGATACTATCACTGCTCTCTGTGCTCGTCTGGACAGTGCTTTTCCTTTGAACATAGACATGACTAAGATCGGTATGTGTAAGCAAGAAGATGGAGAAGGTGTGTCAGCGTTTCTCGCCTGTCTCACCGCCACACATGAGAAACACAGTGGCCTGACCAGACCCGCGACCCTGGCTGGAGTGGAGGGCACTCCTGAGCCTTACCAAGATCGAACAGTACACTGTGCATGCAGAAAAGCTGCTGAAAGAGAAGGAGAAGACAAAGTCGACACAAAGAGACCAAGATCTACACGCCGCCACTCTCACTCTTTTCCAGACTGTTCAGCCTGGAGAAAAAGGAACAAGAGGAGGAAGAGGTCGAAGTAGGGGCTGAGACAGGACAACCTGGAGTGACTCGTCCTGGATAAAAGCTGCAACCTGCTACAACTGCAATCAAAAGGGACACATTGCTCGAAATTGTCTCCACAGTAACAGGCAGAAGCCCCATGAGGAGAACAGCAAAGCAGACTGATGGGCGGACTCCGGGAACGGGCCCCACACAGAGAACAGGGGAGGTAACACACACATACCTGATGATACACATACACATAGACAGGAGCATTCACATAACATTAAACACATTAGTAGCAGCACCTGCATGCAACAGCAAGACTACACAGAAACGCCCGATACACCAGTCCAAATAAATGCACCTGAAGTTGCATTAAGTTTGTTAAAATACACAACTACTCCCTTCTCTAAACTCCCTTGTATGCCCCTCACTGTGTGTGGGCATGTGCTAGCCTTTTTAGTAGATTCTGGAGCAGCACACTCAGTGATACAACATGGGGTACTTCCAGTAGACCCACCGCTCAGCTCAAATTCTATTCAGACAGTGGGCATCTCAGGACGACCTGTAACCAAAACTTTCTCAGTCAACCTCCCGTGTGAAAGCGAGGGAGGAATAGTTACGTCCCACTCATTCCTCATCTCACATACATGTCCAGTAAATTTGTTAGCACATGATTTAATGTGCAAATTAGAAGTAAATCTCACATCCACTCCAGATGGACTAACTATTGAAGTAAGTGAAATGTGCGGTGTGCAGTATGGGTTTGGAAGCCCTCTGTATGTGTATGTCTGGCGGCTCTGCTCAGATCATCTCATCTCATTATCTCTAGCCGCTTTATCCTTCTACAGGGTCGCAGGCAAGCTGGAGCCTATCCCAGCTGACTACGGGCGAAAGGCAGGGTACACCCTGGACAAGTCGCCAGGTCATCACAGGGCTGACACATAGACACAGACAACCATTCACACTCACATTCACACCTACGGTCAATTTAGAGTCACCAGTTAACCTAACCTGCATGTCTTTGGACTGTGGGGGAAACCGGAGCACCCGGAGGAAACCCACGCAGACACGGGGAGAACATGCAAACTCTGCACAGAAAGGCCCTCGCTGGCCCCGGGGCTCAAACCCAGGACCTTCTTGCTGTGAGGCGACAGCGCTAACCACTACACCACCGTGCCGCCCCTGCTCAGATCAGCTCACACAAATTCCAAAACACCTTGTACAGCTCGCACACTTGAACACCTCATCAGTTGACACAGATTATATGAAAGAGGAAGATTTGCATTGCACAGCACATGTTCACCAAGGTCAAGATGTAGAGTTTGAAAAGACTTGGTTTGCAGACCCCCATGCACGTGAAAGATTGACCCTCAAACTATGTATTGGTCTAAACATTATTGCGCTGTGCAGGTCCATTTTACTCGTTGTCCAAACAGCTGCATCAATGTTCATTGCAGTGTTCTCAAACATGTTATGCAGCCTTGAGTCAGAGGACTTTGAGGTCGGCTGCTGCCAACATGATTTCTTTGACATCATTAATTCTATATCCCATGTCTCATTACCAAGGCCACGAGCCGCCCATTGGAAAGACATGGGGAAGTGGGTCAGGAAGTGTGCAGTCGATGGCAATGAATGGTCCCAAACAGAGGACCCTAGTGTGTTGTTTTGTCAAAGGCTTGGGGTCTACAAACAAAGTCATGCTATGTGTGTGTATGTTAAGCGCAGCGTAATATTAGCCACTGATGACCAGGGCCCTGGGGACCCCGGCCATAGTGGCCTGCTTGTCTCTGTTTCCACAGGCATAACTCCAGCAGAGGTGCACCCCAAATTGGCGGGAGTTCCAAATTCCGTTTGGGCAAAGGGTAAACATGATGTGGGCCTAATAAAGAATGCTGAACCAGTGGTGATCACCCCCAAATCAGATTTCAGTCCTAAACAGACCCAGTACCCACTCAAACCAGAAGCAATCACAGGTATAAGACCGGTCTTTGATTCGTTGCTGAAGGCAGATGTAATTGTCCCTTGCCAGGACTCTCCAGTGCGCACTCCTATTTTTCCAGTTAAGAAGGCAAGAAAACCGTCCCAGCCCGATGAGTGGAGGCTTGTCCAAGATCTGCAAGCAGTCAATGCTGTGGCTGTCCTGCGCGTGCCTGACGTCCCTAAAGAGCGCTCTACAGACCACACCCACTCTGGGACTGCCTGACCCCAATAAACCATTTGTTCAAACTGTCGATGAAAAGAAGGGTTTTATGACCTCTGTTCTTTTGCAGAAACACGGGGATAGATTGAGACCTGTAGCTTACTTCTCCAGCAGGGTGGATCCAGTGGCGGCTGGACTTCCTGTTTGCCTGCGTGCAGTTGCTGCAGCTGAAAAGGCAGTAACTGCCTCCAGAAATATTGTGGGGTATTCTAACCTCACCCTTTGGTCCCACATGCTGTCTCCCTGCTTCTGTTGGAAAAAAAAAGAAAAAAGACGTCACATTTGTCAGCACAGAGATGGTTGAAGTATAACGCTGTCATACTTGATATGCCTAACATCACTGTGAAACGTTGTTATGTTCTGAATTCTGCCTCTCTTCTCCCTACAGAGGACGATGGAGAGCCACATGACTGTGTAGCTCTCACTAACGATTTTTGTTCCCCCAGGGCAGACTTAAAGAGCGACCCTTTGGAAAATCCAGACA
Organism: Neoarius graeffei; assembly: GCF_027579695.1. NCBI lineage: Eukaryota > Metazoa > Chordata > Actinopteri > Siluriformes > Ariidae > Neoarius > Neoarius graeffei. Next base: position 116,185,663 of record NC_083572.1, on the reverse strand, counting down.
TGATCCTCTATGTGGATGGTTCAGCCTCCAGAGACCCAGAGACGGGAAAGAACAAAGTAGGTTTTGCCATAGTCTCAGATCACGAGGTCCTCAAGGCGTCGTGTCTGCCCTCAAACCTGTCAGCACAGGCCGCAGAGCTCTGTGCCCTTATCGAGACATGCAAATTGGCTGCAGGGTGATCTGTCAATATTTTTACGGACAGTAGGTACACGTTTGGCGTTGTGCACGATTTTAGCACTATTTGGAAACACAGAAATTTTCTCACTAGCACAGGATCTCCCATTGCACATCATAAACTGGTCTCTGAGTTGTTGGATGCTGTTCTACTCCCTAGAGCCATTGCTGTGTGTAAGTGTGCTGCCCATACTAACAATACTGATCTTGTGTCTCAAGGGAATGCCAGGGCAGACGCGGCAGCTAAGTGTGCAGCCTCGGCTTCCAGTTCACCCTCTAACCTTGCCTTTCCTCAGGTTTCTACCCCTTGTTTACAGCTAGCGGACCTTCAGAGCACTGCCACCCAGGACGAGAGACGAGTCTGGAAACAGGCGGGCTGTATCCTTGCAAACTCGGTCTGGGTTTGTCCCTCTGGCCGTCCCTGTCTACCAAAACACATGTTCCCTTTCTATGCAAAATTGGCACATGGGCTCACCCATGTGTCAAAAAGGGGGGATGGTAGCAGAAGTAACAAAGAGATGGTTCACAAAGGGGTTTTCAAATTATGCTGCGAAATTTTGCAAGCAATGCTTGATATGTGCACAATATAATGCAGATCAAGGTATCAAACTAACTCAAGCAGCACACCCAATACCAGACAAACCATTTGATCACCTCCAAATGGACTTCATTGAACTGACACTTGGAGAGGGAAAATGGGTCCCTTAAAAATAAACTAAGCAAAGCTTGTGCAGAAACAGGGCTAGGATGGACAAAGGTCCTCCCTGTAGTACTCACACAAATGAGGATGCAAACTGGGCCTAAACATGGGTTAAGCCCATTCAAAATTCTGTTTGGACGAGTACCCTACACAGGGATAGGGCCAGCTCAAGGAACACTGCTGGACACCACACTGTGTGATGATGCAATGTTGAATTACTGTGCAACGTTGTCCTCTGCTTTGAAATCTATCCCCAAACAGGTAAAGAAGCACTTCCCAAACCCACTGAGGGACCTCTGCACGATCTACAACCAGGGGATTGAATCGTGGTGAAGGACTTCCAACGAACCAAGTGGAACAAGCCACGGTGGAATGGCCCATTCCAGGTCCTGCTCACGACCCCAACGGCAGTGAAGGTCACAGGCAGAGTGACGTGGATCCACGCTATCCGCTGCAGGAGGGTTCCTGAACCGGCTGAGCAGGAGGAAAAGGAAGGCCTAAGTGACCAGACGCTGACTAAAGCTCGTGAGGAAGAAAGGCATCACTGCATGGAACAGTGCGAGTATCACATCAATCACGCATGCACCCTCAATAGGGAAGAGTATTTCAGTGTCTAGCTGATAGATAAGTCTTAGGGTTTTGAGTTTCCTTCAAGTCCCGGTGAGGTGGGACGAGGGCTGATAGGGCGTGCCCGCCCTCTGAGCACCAATACACGTCAAGAAGGGCAAGGGTTAACTCAGTAACATTACTGAGGCACTGAACAAGATGCGCAAGGTTGCTGAACAATTATGAGCAGACGAACATGGAGGAGACAAAGACAGCTGGTGGCATTGGTTCAGTGGATGGAAGACTCTGATTCTATCCACCATACTGGTCCTGGGCTTAGTGATTGTGATGCTATGTTTGCTCCCTGTTTTCTGTCAATGTTGTATGTCTGTGTTTCAGAGGCAGCTGACAAATATTGGTTACCAGATGGTGAAAATAGACTCAGACTACTTGCCTGACTGGCCTCCAAACCCACACGAAGACTATAACCCACCATTCGATGACATCAGCACAGTTGACATGAAACTAGCCCTAACTTAAAACACTTTCATTATGATTGTTTCCTGTTCTATTATTCCTGATCTATGTATATGGCTTGCTAGCATTCATTTAAGATGTCTATGTCTTATAAAAACAGCCTTAGCATTATCCCTGTACACTCAATGGCGTGTTAAGTCGAATCTCTCTGAGAACTCTTATCACTGAAACTGTGTAAAGTTCTTTTCTTTCCTTTTAGCAATTTATCCTATAGGATAAAAAGGGGGGAATGTGAGGGAATTTTAATGAATGAACATTATTATTCTCTGTGTTCCTGTATGTTGAGCTCAAGTAACTTAATGGATGAACATTATTATTCTCTGTGTTTCTGTATGTTACTGAGTTACTGAGAAGAGATGTTTTTCCACATGCTGTAATCGCTTTTCTGTGGCCTTGGTGGTAATGAGCAGGGTGCTTGAGTTCGTCCTAACTACGCATCTTCTCATGATGTAACCACCTTTCCTGACCTCAGTGGTGATAAGCAGGGAGCTTGAGCTCTCCCTAACTCACATCCGCCTGCACATACCAGAGCACGCCAGGTGCACACTTTAACAAAGCTTCATAGAAAATCTTGAGCCAATCACGTGAAGACACAAGAAGTGAGCGAATGGTTTCAGAGTATAATAGATAACATTCCTAAAACACAACTCAGAGTGCGCGTTCTCTCGGCATCATCAGAAGTGATGTCTTCTTCTATTCTTGTCTTTCCTTTCCTATTTTATATATCTTTATATGATCTACTATAATAAAAGACAACTGTTAAGCATTCTGAAGTGTTTATTAGAAATTTCCATTACACATCATACAGAGCTTCCACGATGGCATGGAGGCAAGAGTACTGATTGGTGGAGAACTAACCAAACCTTTCTCGGTAACAAATGGACTTCGGCAAGGTTGCATATTAGCTCCCACACTCTTCATCCTTCTCTTCTCCTTTGCACTGCGAAATGCCCATAAATCCATCCCTGGCTTCGGAGTAGACATAAAATACAAGCTTGATGGCAAGCTGTTTAACCTCCAGAGGCTTAAAGCAAAGTCCACAACAACTGCTCGTCTCGATGACTTTCTCTATGCCGATGATGCTGCACTGGCCACTAAAACCTGTGAATCATTACAAGAAGGCGTGGCAGCTCTGCACAAAACTTGTACATCCTGGGGATTAACTTTTACAAACCCAAGACCGAAGTCATGCATGTTCAGTGTGCGCAGCCACCTGCCATCACTATTGAGTATACGGAACTCAAGCAAGCACACACTTTCACATACCTGGGAGGAAACCTGTCGGATGACGCAAGCATAGATTCTGAAATCCAGCGCCGAGTAACTCGTGGTGCAGCTGTGTTTAATGCCTTAAGAACCAGGTGCTTCAATAGAAGAGGTCTCTCTATAGATACCAAGGTTACTGTTTATAAAGCAATAGTCCTCCCTTCCCTCCTGTATGGATCCGAAACGTGGGCAACACTTGTACATCACATATGCCGCTGTGGCAGCGGGGGCGTGGTCAAGCGCCGGTCTGTGACAGGAGGGCGGAGTCAGGGAAGGTAAGTGGCAGAATCACTTCACCTGAGAGCAATTAACCTGTGTTTGTGTGTCTTCCCAGCAACCACGCCCTATATAAGGAGAGAGAGAGAGCAGAGGAAGTGAGCTCTCTCCCGCACCAGATGACTTGTGTGTGTGTATGCATGTGGCTGGGAGAGTATACTTTGCGACTGAAAAGTGCAAAATAAAATAGTTTTTGGAACTCAGTTCTGGCCTGCCGTACTTCTGTGCTCCACCCACCTGCTCTGACATCTACAGTGGTGCCGAAACCCGGGATCTGGAGCACAGCAGCCTCACAGCCCCATGGAGTCCTCCCCGTTTGCTGAACTGGTCCACGCCCTTGCCACAGTCCAGCAAAGCCAGCACCAGGCGCTACTCACCCTCCGAAAGGAGCAAGAAGAGCGGTTTGAGGCCCTGGTGTTGGCCCAACAAGAAGATCGACAGGCGTTCCGGCACCTCCTCGCGTCGGCGGGGTCCACCAGCGCTCCTACCGCGGGCCCGTCTCCCCTCACTGTCACCAAGATGGGCCTGCAGGATGACCCCAAGGTGTTCATCACGCTCTTTGAGCAAGTCGCCGAAGCCTCGGGGTGGCCGATGGAGCAGCGCGCGGCGCGCCTCCTCCCCCTGCTCACGGGAGAAGCACAGCTGGCCGCGCTACAGCTCCCCGCCGACCGCTGGCTGGCCTACGCGGACCTCCGCTGGGCCGTCCTCCAGCGCATGGGGTGCACTCCAGAACAGCAGCGCCAGCGCTTCCGCACGCTGCGCTTGGAGGAAGTCGGCCGGCCGTTCGCGTTTGGCCAGCAGCTCCGGGACGCCTGCTGGCGGTGGCTGAGGGACAACAACCGCGATGCCGAAGGAATCCTCGACCAGGTGGCGCTGGAACAGTTCGTCGCTCGCTTGCCAGCAGGAGCTGCGGAGTGGGTCCGGTGCCACCGCCCGGCATCGCTGGATCAGGCAGTCGAGCTGGCGGAGGACCATTTGGCGGCTGTCCCGGTGGCAGGACGGCAGATGGCATCTTCTCTTCTCTCCTCTTCTCTCTCTCTCTCTCCCCCTCCTCCTGTGTCCCGTCCTCGCCCCATTCCCCCACCGCGGAGGCGGGGGCCGGCCCCACCCCAGCCGGCCCGCTGCACCCATGGTGCCCTCCCGTTTCTCCCTTCTGTGTCTGTCTCTCCCCCACCTCAGGTGAGTGAACCCCAGATCACCGGTGCAGAGGGAAAGCCCAGGCCGGTTGGCTGGAGCTGCGGGGAGCTGGGCCACCTTCAACAGCAGTGCACGACAATGGAAGTGGGCGCGGTGGTTTGGATCCCCGACGTGCCAGAGGCCGCCCTCGATCAGGCCGGAGCGTATCGCATACTGATGAGTATCCAAGGGGCTACATATCAGGCGTTGGTGGATTCTGGTTGTAATCAGACCTCAATTCGCCAAAGCCTGGTTCAAAACGAGGCATTGGGGGGAGCACAAGGGGTGAGGGTGTTGTATGTGCACGGGGATGTTCACCGCTACCCTTTGGTGTCAGTCCACATTATTTTCAGAGGGGAAAAATTTATAGTGAAGGCGGCGGTTAATCCTCGCCTTACCCACTCTTTAATTTTGGGGACTGATTGGCCGGGATTTCGGGGTTTAATGACATGCCTAGTAGAGAGTGGGTCCTGCCAGTTGACAGGGGGAGGTCCCGGTGTCGCTTTGGTGGGAGCAGCTGTCACAGAGCCGTCTACGTCATCTCCGCATCAGAGTGAGGAGCCGCCGGCTCCTCCTCTCTCTATTGGGGAATCCCTTGCGGATTTCCCATTAGAGCAGTCGCGAGACGAGACTCTGCGGCATGCGTTTGACCAAGTGAGAGTAATCGATGGTCAAATGCTCCCGCCGAACGCCACCCCGTCTTCCCCTACTTCGCGATTATGAAGGATAGATTATACTGAGTGACGCAGGACACTCAAACTAAAGAGCGAGTCACGCAGCTTTTGATTCCAAAGAGCCGCCGGGAATTGGTATTCCAGGCGGCTCACTTTAATCCCATGGCCGGACACTTAGGGCAGGATAAAACACTAGCCCGAATAATGGCCCGATTCTATTGGCCGGGGATTCACGGCGATGTCCGTAGGTGGTGTATGGCATGCCGCGAATGCCAGTTAGTAAATCCAGCGGCCATTCCAAAAGTGCCTTTGCGCCCTCTACCGTTAATCGAGACCCCGTTTGAGAGAATTGGGATGGATCTCGTCGGGCCATTAGATCGGTCAGCACGAGGGTACCGCTTTATATTAGTTCTGGTGGACTATGCAACGCGATACCCGGAAGCAGTGCCTCTGCGCAATATCTCAGCATGCAGTATTGCAGAGGCACTCTTCCGTGTCATCTCCCGAGTTGGAATCCCGAAAGAGATTCTGACTGACCAAGGCACTACGTTTATGTCACGAACACTGCGCGAACTGTATGGGTTACTGGGGATTAAGCCGATCCGCACCAGCGTATATCACCCACAAACGGACGGTTTAGTGGAACGGTTCAACCGCACCCTCAAAAATATTATTAAGAAATTCGTAAGTGAGGACGCACGTAATTGGGATAAGTGGCTCGAACCCTTGCTGTTCTCAGTGCGAGAGGTCCCCCAAGCCTCCATGGGGTTCTCCCCATTCAAATTATTATATGGGCGTAAGCCGCGCGGCATCCTGGACGTGCTGCGGGAAAATTGGGAGGAGGGACCTTCACAAAGTAAGAACGAAGTTCAGTACATTATGGACCTGCGCGCAAAACTCCACACGCTCACCCACCTAACTCAGGAGAATTTGCGGCAGGCCCAGGAACGGCAAGCCCGCCTGTACAACAAGGGTACGCGCCTTCGAGAGTTCACACCGGGAGATAAAGTACTCGTACTGTTGCCCACGTCGAGCTCCAAATTGATCGCCAAGTGGCAAGGGCCCTTTGAGGTCACACGGCGAGTCGGGGACGTCGACTATGAGGTGAGGCGAACAGACAGGGGTGGGGCGCTACAGATCTACCACCTCAATCTGCTGAAACTCTGGAACGAGGAGGTCCCCGTGGCGTTGGTGTCGGTAGTTCTGGAGAAGGCAGAGCTGGGGCCGGAGGTTCAAAAAGGGACATTGGCGTCACGTACCTCTCCGGTCCCCTGTGGAGACCACCTCTCCCCGACCCAACTCACGGAGGTCGCCCAGTTGCAGGCCGAGTTTTCGGATGTGTTCTCGCCCCTGCCCGGTCGCAGTAACCTCATAGAACACCACATAGAGACGCCCCCGGGGGTGGTAGTGCGTAGCCGCCTTTACAGGCTACCTGAACACAAAAAAAAGGTGGTTCGGGAAGAACTTCAGGCCATGCTCGAAATGGGCATTGTCGAGGAGTCCCACAGTGACTGGAGCAGCCCGGTGGTCTTGGTTCCCAAGGCCGATGGCTCGGTCCGGTTCTGTGTGGACTATAGAAAAGTCAACGCAGTGTCTAAATTCAACGCGTACCCAATGCCTCGTATTGATGAGCTGCTCGATCGACTAGGCACGGCTCGCTTTTACTCAACACTGGATTTGACGAAGGGATATTGGCAGATCCCCTTGACTCCATTATCCCGGGAGAAAACGGCCTTTTCCACACCGTTCGGCTTACACCAGTTCGCCACACTTCCGTTTGGGCTGTTTGGGGCGCCCGCTACGTTTCAGCGGCTGATGGACAGGGTCCTCCGGCCCCACGCCACCTATGTGGCCGTGTATTTAGATGATATTATCATTTATAGTAACGACTGGCAGCGGCACCTGCAACACCTGAGGGCCGTCCTTAGGTCGCTGAGGCGGGCGGGACTCACTGCCAACCCAAAGAAGTGTGCGATTGGGCGGGTGGAAGTACGGTATCTGGGCTTCCACTTGGGCAACGGGCAGGTGCGTCCCCAAATTAATAAGACAGCAGCGATTGCGGCCTGCCCGAGGCCCAAGACCAAAAAGAGGGTGAGACAGTTCCTGGGGCTGGCTGGCTACTATCGTAGGTTTATACCTAATTATTCGGACGTCACCAGCCCGCTGACTGACCTCACTAAAAAGGGGGCGCCAGATCCGGTCCAGTGGATGGAGCAGAGCTTTCTCTGAGGTAAAGGCTGCACTGTGTGGGGGGGCCACTTTTACACTCCCCTGACTTCTCTCTCCCTTTTACGTTACAGACGGATGCGTCGGACAGAGGGCTGGGGGCCGTTTTGTCCCAGCAGGTGGAGGGGGAGGACCGCCCGGTCCTTTACATCAGTCGGAAGCTGTCAGTGCGTGAGGGGCACTACAGCACGATTGAGAAGGAATGCCTGGCGATCAAGTGGGCGGTCCTCGCCCTCCGTTACTACCTGCTGGGGCGCCCTTTCACCCTCTGTTCGGACCACGCGCCCCTCCAGTGGCTCCACCGCATGAAGGATGCCAACGTGCGGATCACCCATTAGTATCTGGCACTCCAACCCTTCAACTTCAAGGTGGTCCACAGGCCGGGGGCGCAGATGGTCGTGGCGGACTTCCTCTCCTGTCAAGGGGGGGGGGAGTCGGCTGCAGGCCAGACGGGCGCCCGGCCTGAGTCGGGCGGTGGGGGTATGTGGCAGCGGGGGCGTGGTCAAGCGCCGGTCTGTGACAGGAGGGCGGAGTCAGGGAAGGTAAGTGGCAGAATCACTTCACCTGAGAGCAATTAACCTGTGTTTGTGTGTCTTCCCAGCAACCACGCCCTATATAAGGAGAGAGAGAGCAGAGGAAGTGAGCTCTCTCCCGCACCAGATGACTTGTGTGTGTGTATGCATGTGGCTGGAAGAGTATACATTGCGACTGAAAAGTGCAAAATAAAATAGTTTTTGGAACTCAGTTCTGGCCTGCCGTACTTCTGTGCTCCACCCACCTGCTCTGACATCTACAGCCGCCTTGAAGTATTCCATCAAAGGTCACTCCGGCAAATCCTGAACGTCAAATGGTTGCACCACGTCTCTAACACTGAGATTCTCGAGCGCTCCAACTGTACCTCCATTGAGTTCATCCTGCGCGAAAACAGACTTCGCTGGCTTGGCCATGTATCCCTCATGGACGATTCTAGGATCCCCAAGCAGCTACTGTTCGGCGAGCTGAAGGTCGGGAAACGTAACAGAGGCTGCCCTCGAAAGTGCTGGAAGGGCTGTGTGAAAGAAGACCTACGCACCTTCCATATCGATCCCAAGACCTGGTATAATAGCGTCAGAGACCGGTGCCTATGGAGGCAGGCACTCCAAAAAGGAAAACAAACTTGTGAGGAAACCCTAAGAGCGTGAGCCTTAGAGCGCCGAAAAAAGAGGCACCATAGGGCTACGGGTCCCCCATCGTCATAAGTGACAGGGCCCTTTTTTTTTTTTTTTTAAGAATTCTTCACCAGAGTGAACAAAATCATCTCCAGGTTTAACTGCCTCTCAGACCCTGACAGACCACCCCACCTACTGGGGGTACAAAGGAACCCCCCCCCCACACACACACACACACACACACACTATTCTACAGTATTGTATGTGTTCTGTTTTTGTTTTTCTCAGGGGTCGATGAGTTTCATCACTCGGGTATTTTTCTGACTGTGTTGCTAAGCGTATGTATTTGGTTGATCTGTTTATTTCTGTAGTTATCTTCTGATCTGTTCCCGGAGTCTGTATCCAGGGTTTAGGAGTGTTAACTGAAACTGAAATTGAGTGTGTTGCCTGATGTTCAGGTGAGAGGAGAGACAGTAATCCTCCTCCTGTCCCCTAGGTGGCAGTGTGAGCCTCTCTCTCTCTCTCTCTCTCTCTCTCTCAGGCGGAAGCAGAAGGTTCATGTCCTTCGTGCTTTCCGTAGTGCGCGTGTTGCAGTGCCATTCCACAGGAACATGGCAGCCTCCAGCTTCTTCTCCTCTCTCAGAACTTACATGTGTAAAGTAAGAGTGACATTTCATCTCTCACTATCACTGTATCAACCGCACTCTCCTGCATCCAGCAGACTGCTTAGTGCACTTCCTCTAGTGTACACTTCACTGATGTAGTGCACTAAAATACATACTTTTAACATCTAGCTGTTTATTTCTCACCTCCTGTCCTTTAAATTTTGTTTACGTCTTAAACTATTTATAAATAGAACTACGTTACATTAAATATTTCGATCTTTATTATTATTATTATTCTGCAGAATTATCAGTTTATATTCAATAATTATTCTGTAATTCATGCTCTTAACCCTTTATCTTTAACCCTCTATATATAAAAGGTGTGTGTGAGAGAAACATTTCCAAAAATAATAATGCAAAATTTACACATTTGTTTCTGCAACTCCACATTTATCTCTATGTAAAAATATTAAATAATAATTGTTTGTTTTAATAAAGTAATTACTAATTCAATTGTATGTAATTAAAAGTAGTATTTAATAATAATAATAATAATAATAATAATAGTCAAATAATTCAGCAGAATGAATTTATAAAGACATTATAAAAGTCATCTCTTTAACATCAGTGCTGTAGAATGTGGTTCTGTATATTGTTCCTTTTATATAAACTGTAAATACAGTGAATTATTTAAAATAGTAAGTGTTTTACTTTCTGTTTGTTCTTTATTTTTTTCCTTTCTGTGTGGACGTGTGGAATAGAGTTAATATAAAGACAGAAAACTTTTGTTTTAAAAAATATAATCATGTGATGATGTGTTTCAGAACACAGACATGTTATAGAGAAAAAAAATATGATGATGATGATGATAATAATAATAATAATAATAATAATAATACCTTTATTTATATAGCACTTTCCAAACCAGGCAGCACAAAGTGCTTTACATCATGATTTAAAAATGTGTTGTAGAGAAATCCACTTTGTGTTGGTAATGATGTGTGTGTGTGTGTGTGTGTGTGTGTGTGTGTGTGTTCAGATGAGATTAGCGGTGTGTGTGGAGTGTATACACACGGGACGCTCAATGTTCACAGCTGATAAAGCTCTGCTGGTGAAACTGCGCAAGACCACAGGGTACACCTTCATCAACTGTAAAAAAGCTCTGGAGAAGTTCAACAACGACATCACACAGGTGAGGAGAGAGAGAGTGTGTGTGAGAGAGACAGTTTGTGTGAGAGTGTGTGTGTTACTGTGTGAGAGCGTGTTTGATGTTACAAGTTTAATGTTCGTGCGCACAGGATCAGGTGAGCCTGACTCCCATGATGTTCAGTGTTAATGATGAGGTGTGTGTTAATGACGGTGTTCAGGCAGAAACCTGGCTCCATGATCAGGCTCAGAAGGAAGGCTGGAGTAAAGCGAGTAAACTGGAGAACCGCAGAACCGCTGAGGGTCTAATCGCTCTGCTGAGGAGGGAGAACACAGCTGTTATGGTGGAGGTGAGACTGAACACCTCTCATTACTTACACACACACACACACAGATTCCGACAGTGAGAGTAATCACACACACATACAGTTACACAGTGATTATTCTCCTATTTATCAGGTTATTAAAAGGGCATCACAACACAGTGCGGTTTAGTTCTCGAATCTGATTGGCCAGAAGGAGTGAATTATTTTTGTATAACAGCAGATGCTCCACTGATCATAAACACTTTAAAAATGTGTGTAATCTTTATGATGAGATGTTTATTTATGTGTCGTCTCTGGAAGGAGTCTCCAGTGTCAGTGCTGTGTAACAGTCAGAGGTGAAGCTGAAACTTTTGCCTTATTAACTTTGAGAGAGAGAATAAAGAGAGATTGGTGAGGGAATTAATGTTTATAGCTGCTATAACGTCAGTGACAACAGGAATTAAATTGTTTTATGAAGATACTACAATATTAAATTTGAGCTATAGATCATTAAAATGTGTGCGCTGTGAGTGGGTGAGAAATTCTCATCTCATTATCTCTCGCCGCTTTATCCTGTTCTACAGGGTCGCAGGCGAGCTGGATCCTATCCCAGCTGACTACGGGCGAAAGGCGGGGTTCACCCTGGACAAGTCGCCAGGTCATCACAGGGCTGACACATAGACACAGACAACCATTCACACTCACATTCACACCTACGCTCAATTTAGAGTCACCAGTTAACCTAACCTGCATGTCTTTGGACTGTGGGGGAAACCGGAGCACCCGGAGGAAACCCACGCGGACACGGGGAGAACATGCAAACTCCACACAGAAAGGCCCTCGCCGGCCACGGGGCTCGAACCCGGACCTTCTTGCTGTGAGGCGACAGCGCTAACCACTACACCACTGCGCTGCCCTGGGTGAGAAATTAAATGTGGTAATTGTTAGCTCACCTGACCATAAGGTCGATGAGCTGTTGCCATGGCATGGCATCCGTTGTTCACAATTCAGTTAAATTGTATCTCCTCCGTCAGTTTGCCACAGATTTACGTTCCAATTTCTTTCAAACAAAACGCTCATCAGTCTACACAAAACTTGGTTGTTGTTTTGGCAAATTTTTGCTATCGAGTTAGTAATTAGGCCAAATTAACTAATTTTCCAGGCCTCTCATTAGAATTTTATCTCCTCTCTCATTTCTCACCCGATTCCAGTTCTGGCGTGAGTTTCCCAAAAGTGTTGTAGCAAAAAAGATCATCGTTAAATGGTAGAGTGAGCAGCACAATGAACACTCTCTCTCCTAGTTAAGGTGCTGTTAGCGTTAAGAGGCTTTTGGGAAACTCACCCCTGATCGATATTTTGGGTTGATCTTCCCTCGGGGAACAAAACCTGGTTGTTTGTTTGTTGATGTTCCTGTTGTAAACAATTTGTCGTGGAGGTTGGTCCTCTCTCACATTGTCACATTTCAGTTCTGTTTGATGTTTTGGTCATCATGGTTGTTTTGATGGTATGCCAGATGAGCTACTATGTCCTTGACGTTCTGGTTGGTAAATTGCTGTGGTATGAGTGGAATAAAAGCCTACTTCAGGGTGGTGACAGTATCTCATCTCAGACCTCGCCAGTGTGGATTATTTTACGATAACAGCATGGTCTGGAGTGTGTTATTCCTCAGCACACCTCCTGCAGTCAGATTTCTGTCAGTTTACAGTTTACTTTGTTGACACTGAGGAGAATGATGAGCTGTTTTTACTCGGATTGAGCTCTCAGTCTGATTATTAACACATCATTAGACTGCATGTACAACCCCGATTCCAAAAAAGTTGGGACAAAGTACAAATTGTAAATAAAAATGGAATGCAATGATGTGGAAGTTTCAAAATTCCATATTTTATTCAGAATAGAACATAGATGACATATCAAATGTTTAAACTGAGAAAATGTATCATTTAAAGAGAAAAATTAGGTGATTTTAAATTTCATGACAACACCACATCTCAAAAAAGTTGGGACAAGGCCATGTTTACCACTGTGAGACATCCCCTTTTCTCTTTACAACAGTCTGTAAACGTCTGGGGACTGAGGAGACAAGTTGCTCAAGTTTAGGGATAGGAATGTTAACCCATTCTTGTCTCGTCTTCTTTCGCTTATCCGGGGCCGGGTCGCGGAGGCAGCAGTTTGAGCATGGAAGCCCAAACTTCCCTTTCCCAGACACCTCGGCCAGCTCCTCGGGAAGAACACCGAGGCGTTCCCAGGCCAGCCGAGAGACATAGTCCCTCCAGCATGTCCTGGGTCTTCCCTGGGGCCTCCTCCCGGGGGGACATGCCTGGAACACCTCCCCAGGGAGGCGTCCAGGAGGCATCCGAAAGAGATGCCCGAGCCACCTCAGCTGATTCCTCTCGATGTGGAGGAGCAGCGGCTCTACTCCGAGCTCCTCCCGAGTGACTGTGCTTCTCACCCTCTCTCTAAGGGAGCGCCCAGCCACCCTGCGAAGGAAACTCATTTCAGCCGCTTGTATCCGCGATCTTGTTCTTTCGGTCATTACCCAAAGCTCATGACCATAGGTGAGAGTCTGAATGTAGATCGACCGGTAAATCGAGAGCTTCACCTTTTGGCTCAGCTCCTTCTTCACCACGACGGACCGATAAAGTGGCCGCATCACTGCGGAAGCTGCACCAATCCGCCTGTCGATCTCACGCGCTATCCTTCCCTCACTTGTGAACAAGATCCCGAGATACTTAAACTCCTCCACTTGAGGCAGGACTTCTCCACCAAGCTGGAGAGGGCAAGCCACCCTTTTCCGGTCGAGAACCATGGCCTCGGACTTGGAGGTGCTGATTCTCATCCCAGCCGCTTCACACTCGACTGCAAACCGCCCCAGTGCATGCTGAAGGTCCTGGTTTGAAGAAGCCAGCAGGACATCATCATCTGCGAAAAGCAGAGATGAAATCCTGTGGTTCCCAAACAGGATTCCTTCCGGCCCCTGGCTGCGCCTAGAAATTCTGTCCATAAAGATTATGAACAGAACCGGTGACAAAGGGCAGCCCTGCCGGAGTCCAACATGCACTGGGAACAGGTCTGACTTACTGCCGGCAATGCAAACCAGACTCCTGCTCCGTTCGTACAGGGACCGGACAGCCCTTAGCAAAGAGCCCCGAACCCCATACTCCCGAAGCACCCCCCACAGAATACCACAAGGGACACGGTCGAATGCCTTCTCCAAATCCACAAAGCACATGTGGACTGGTTGGGCAAACTTCCATGAACCCTCTAGCACCCTATGAAGGGTATAGAGCTGGTCCAGTGTTCCGCGACCAGCCTAACATTCAATGGGAATGTTAACCCATTCTTGTCTAATGTAGGATTCTACTTGCTCAACTGTCTTAGGTCTTTTTTGTCGTATTTTCCATTTTTATGATGCGCCAAATGTTTTCTATGGGTGAAAGATCTGGACTGCAGGCTGGCCAGTTCAGTACCTGGACCCTTCTTCTACGCAGCCATGATGCTGTAATTGATGCAGTATGTGGTTTGGCATTGTCATGTTGGAAAATGCAAGGTCTTCCCTGAAAGAGATGTTGTCTGGATGGGAGCATATGTTGCTCTAGAACCTGGATATACCTTTCAGCATTGATGGTGTCTTTCCAGATGTGTAAGCTGCCCATGCCACACGCACTAATGCAACCCCATACCATCAGAGATGCAGGCTTCCGAACTGAGCGCTGATAACAACTTGGGTCGTCCTTCTCCTCTTTAGTCTGAATGACACGGCGTCCCTGATTTCCATAAAGAACTTCAATTTTGATTCGTCTGACCACAGAACAGTTTTCCACTTTGCCACAGTCCATTTTAAATGAGCCTTGGCCCAGAGATGATGTCTGCGCTTCTGGATCATGTTTAGATACGGCTTCTTCTTTGAACTATAGAGTTTTAGCTGGCAACGGCGGATGGCACGGTGAATTGTGTTCACAGATAATGTTCTCTGGAAATATTCCTGAGCCCATTTTGTGATTTCCAATACAGAAGCATGCCTGTATGTGATGCAGTGCCGTCTAAGGGCCCGAAGATCACGGGCACCCAGTATGGTTTTCCGGCCTTAACCCTTACGCACAGAGATTCTTCCAGATTCTCTGAATCTTTTGATGATATTATGCACTGTAGATGATGATATGTTCAAACTCTTTGCAATTTTACACTGTCGAGCTCCTTTCTGATATTGCTCCACTATTTGTCGGTGCAGAATTAGGGGGATTGGTGATCCTCTTCCCGTCTTTACTTCTGAGAGCCGCTGCCACTCCAAGATGCTCTTTTTATACCCAGTCATGTTAATGACCTATTGCCAATTGACCTAATGAGTTGCAATTTGGTCCTTCAGCTGTTCCTTTTTTGTACCTTTAACTTTTCCAGCCTCTTATTGCCCCTGTCCCAACTTTTTTGAGATGTGTTGCTGTCATGAAATTTCAAATGAGCCAATATTTGGCATGAAATTTCAAAATGTCTCACTTTCGACATTTGATATGTTGTCTATATTCTATAGTGAATACAATATCAGTTTTTGAGATTTGTAAATTATTGCATTCCGTTTTTATTTACAATTTGTACTTTGTCCCAACTTTTTTGGAATCGGGGTTGTAAACAGATGTGTCTAGTGGACTGTAATGAACATTGTGTGTGTGTGTGTTCAGGTGAACTGTGAGACTGATTTTGTGGCGAGGAATGAGACGTTTCAGCAGCTGGTGCAGGACGTCGCCTTTGCTACAATGAAGCATCATCAGAGCAGAGCACAGAGCGGATATGTGAAGGTACTCACTCTCACCGGAAACTTCTCCATGTTTACTCATTAAAACATCTTATAACGTGTGTGTGTGTGTGTGTGTTTACAGAGCATGATGTCTGCTGAGGATGTCTGTAATCTCGCCGTGCCTCAAGGTTCCTCTGTTGCAGACCAGCTGGCCCTGGCTATAGGTAAACACCAACAGGAAGTGCAGCAGGGTTTTAAGGCATGTGTGTGTGCGTGCGTGCGCACACGTGTGTATAGTTTTATGCCATCCGTCCGTTATCCGTAACCACTTATCCTGTGCAGGGTTGCAGGCAAGCTGGAGCCTATCCCAGCTGACTATGGGTGAGAGGCGGGGTACACCCTGGACAAGTCGTCAGGTTATTGCAGGGCTAGTTTCATGCCTTCTGCTGTTAAACCCTGAAAACACTGATAAACCCTCCTCTTCCTCATGACTGACTCTGCCCTCTCTGTTCAAACAGCCATTGCCTATGAGACTCCTTTTAAGTCAAGTCAAGTTTATTTGTATAGCGCTTTTAACAGTAAACATTGTCACAAAGCAGCTTTACAGAATTTGAACGACTTAAAACATGAGCTAATTTTATCCCTAATCTATCCCCAATGAGCACGCCTATGGCGACGGTGGCAAGGAAAAACTCCCTCAGACGACATGAGGAAGAAACCTCGAGAGGAACCAGACTCAAAAGGGAACCCATCCTCATTTGGGCAAGAACAGACAGCCTGACTATAACATTAACAGTTTTAACATGAAGTCAGCTTCCTTGATGCTATAAACCCCCCACCAATGGAAACCCGAGAGTAAAACCATTCACAACAACCGTAGTCCCAAAGTCAGCAAGTCAACTGTAGTCCCCAGCCACAAAAGCACTACTGCAAGAGTCCAGAACGTCCTCCAGGCGCGACCCCCAACTGTCCACACGGGGCCGTCCTCCACAGGAGCGATGCGATGAGACTCCAATCAGACACAGGGCACCAGGATGGATCAGGCAGGTCTGAGGAGCAGAAGAGGTTCAGCATCTCGATCCCAGGACCAACATGTAACTCAGAGGGACAGATTTGATTATTTTTCACTGTTAATGCTCATCTCATCTCATTATCTCTAGCTGCTTTATCCTGTTCTACAGGGTCGCAGGCGGTGTACCCCGCCTTTCGCCTGTAGTCAGCTGGGATAGGCTCCAGCTTGCCTGTGACCCTGAAGAACAGGATAAAGTGGCTAGAGATAATGAGATGAGAATGAGATTAATCTTGAGATTAAATTTAACATTTAACTGAAATGTTTTGTTTAAATTTAATTAAACATCATGAAATCAATCTCTCTCTCTCTCTCTCTCTCTCTCTCCCCATCCCCCTCCCCCTCCCTGTCTGTCTCTCAGGGCGTCTGGGTGAAAACATTTCAGTGAGACGGGCGGTGTTAGTAGGCGTGCCGGCTGATTGGCGTATGGGGTCGTATGTACATGGGGCAGTGTTGGGGCAGACTAGTATGCCGATGGGGCGATACGGCGCTCTGGTGGTATTCCAGGGTGGGCCTGAGGGGCAGGAGGAGGTGCTGGGTAAAAAACTGGGGCAGCACATCGTGGGGGAGGCGCCTCTGAGCCTGGGGGATGTAGGGGACGTACCATGTGGAGAATCAGAGACACGCCTCTTACCTCAGAGCTTCCTGTTAGAACCCCAGTACACTGTAGGACAGTACCTTGCTCTACAGAATGCACGGGTTCTTGACTTCATTCGCTTTAAATGTGGAGAGGAGACGCAGTGACACCATGCCACAGTGTACAGCAGAGAGAATATAACATTTTAATAATGTTAAATAAACACACACAGTTAATAATAATCAAATGATTCAGATGATGTAAAGTGTACCAACTGAGGGTGAAACTGGGGTGAAATTTACCAACATGAATTGTGTTTTATAGCACAGATCACTACAAGAGAGTACACACACACTGTTCATGATCATGAAATATTTCCTGTATTTGTTGTAAACTTGTGAAGTGAAAATAAAACATTTATATGTCGCACTTTCTCTCAGTGCATGTTCATTACGGTGGGGTTGGGTGGGGTGTCTGGGTCTGGACCAATTACCCTGAACTGGTGTCCCATCCAGGTGTATTCCCCACCTCACTGCAGATCCACCGCCCACCTGACCAGGATAAAGAACACAATCAGTGACATCACTGTGGACAGGGCTGCACTTGATTCTGCAGTTCATGTGCATCTCTGAAACATTATGTGGTGACCATGGAGACGTCCTTGTCCCACACGTTGGCTGGTCATGAACCTGAGCACTCCCTCAGGCCCTCTGTAGTGCCCATGATGGTGATCTGATGGACATTATCTTGAGCCCACAAGAAAAATCAGGACTGATCAAGATAAATAACTCAGTATCTTTCTGTAACTTTCAATATAAATAATAGTGTAATATTAAAAATGTAAGTATAAAATTAAATATAAATGTCAATGAGAATAATCTTAAGGACAAATGGGAACAGACGCCGTGACACGACTGCTCTGATTGGTCAGTGCTGGTGACTCGCTGTGACGTCACAGGTATAAAAGCCCGCCGCTGTGCTGAGCTCGGGGTTCGGTGTGGCTGTGCTCAGGTCGGGTCGGTTCGGTTCGGTTCTTCTTCCGCTGTCCCGCTTCACAGCTCCTCATCGGTCACAATGGTGAGTGACGGAGACTACACAGTTTTAACACCGATAATGACACTGGTTAATCAAAGTGTTAATTTTATTGTTTGTTTGTTTGTGTGTGTGTGGAGGCCTTTTAAAGCCTGAGGTAAAGCCGCTAGCTAACAATGCTAACGTTATCTCAGGAACTGAAGCGCGTGCTGCTGTTTTATTTCGTTTAATTTAGTGTCGTTTTATTCAACATCTCGGTATCTAAACTATCTAATAACGCTTTTCTCCTTTCTGAACATGTCCAGTCTGACTTCTCGGAGGATCAGATTCTTGGTGAGTTCATGTTTATTATTTTTCTCAACAGTAATGTCTCATTATTGCTCTGTGTTTATATAATCGGTGTTTAACCTGGACTGTGTGTTGTTTCCCATGCTGTCTGTTCCAGGCTGTTCTCATGTCTGACAGGGTTGTGTGTGTTTAGTGTGTGTTTAGGGAGCCGGCCGGTGAGTGGAAATGGAGAATTAGTGATTTTATGGTTTAATAGTTTTATTAACTCTCGAAAGTGTTTGGCATGATGAAGAAACATCACTAATCCTGGCATGATGGTTTTATTTTACTTAAAACTTCATTAACTCTGGTAAAATAGATTCAGTAAATATGAAGTTTAAGAACTAGTCTCAGTAAGGGTACTGTGTCTGCAGATTTGTGTGTTGAGGAACCAGACTGTACACCTGTACTGAGTGGGTTGTAGTGTACAGGTAAAATAAGGTGAAGTTTAGCATCAGTGTGCTGTTTGAGTTATTACTCAATCTACCAAAAGAGTCTTCTGGTAAGTGATAAGTATTTGATAACACAGCAAGCTGGAATGACTGCGTAAGTGATTTCAGAGTCACTGATGATAGAAGTCGTCTTTGTCACGTGTACATTACAGCCCAGTGAAGCTATTTTCCTCCTGTATCCCAGCTTGTGAAGAAGTTTGAGTTCAGGGTCAGTGCTGATGCGGTGACACTGGAGCAGAGAGGATTAAAGGGAGCCCACAGTGAAAAATAAACCTCAGCTAGAAACCTTACACATTCTGCACAAACACAGTTCAAGTCCCCTATACTGTCACATGGTGTTGCATAAAGCAGTGCTTTTAAAACACTTTTGTATTCCTGCTTACTTCAAGGGTGCTGCCATTTTGTGGGTGGAGTCTAACATGGAATCATTTGATGGGTTTCCTGTTTCTTGATTGGCTCGGTGCTCCTCACACTGGAGTGTAGCTGGATGTACAGAACATTGTTGAAAAAATAGCAAAGTGCAAAGCCTGTGGCTACAAAAATAATAATTGTGTTAATGAGGGTAAGCATTTTTTCTGCGTTCCAGTGCTAGCAACCGAGCAACGTAAACGACTTGCTAAACAGCAGCTACACAACTGGGGAACAGGGTCACACTTTAGAAACGTTCTCTAGGAGAAATTCTGTTTTCTGAGGACTTTTTTTTCATCCCTCTCATTATCTGTAGCCGCTTTATCCTGTTCTACAGGGTCGCAGGCGAGCTGGAGCCTATCCCAGCTGACTACGTGCGAAAGGCGGGGTTCACCCTGGACAAGTCGCCAGGTCATCACAGGGCTGACACATAGACACAGACAACCATTCACACCTACGCTCAATTTAGAGTCACCAGTTAACCTAACCTGCATGTCTTTGGACTGTGGGGGAAACCGGAGCACCCGGAGGAAACCCACGCGGACACCGGGAGAACATGCAGACTCCACACAGAAAGGCCCTCGCCGGCCACGGGGCTCGAACCCGGACCTTCTTGCTGTGAGGCGACAGCGCTAACCACTACACCACCGTGCCGCCCCATTTATTTATTTTTATTTTATTTTTCCTTTTTTTAAAAATTTGTATACAATAGAATTATACAAAACAATCACAATACGACTACACAAAAAACCAGAATTCAAACACACCGAATTTAAAATTGAGTGAAAAACCAAAATTAACAGTGAGGAATAATGTGTGAGTGTATATAAGGAGTAGTACTGACTTACTGTTGGACTGGGGAGATGGAGGCTAGATCGCAGAGAAGGAGTTTCAAAGGAAATGAGTATCTTTATGTAGGATGATAAGAGAAATAAGAATAGGAATAATTTGATTAACTGACTGATTATACAGATTGCCTGGGCACCCAAGTATGACCACGGTGTCGTCCTGCTCCCACACAAGATATACCGCAATGAGACGGCAGAGGGAAGGCCCTGCATGCTAACCGGCCCAGGGCCCCCAGCACCCTTCTCTAAATTGTGTTAGCATTAAAAGAAGCGAGGCGTGCAGCGGAACACCTGCAGAGGCATCTGCATGCACGCCTCGCTTGCCCTAGTCTATTTGTTCTTGTTATTGGTAGATGTATGCAATCTAATGTGTAGTGCATTTAAAAGAGAATAAGATGTCTTGCGTATTGTCAGGAAGAGGTATGTGTGTGGCGGGGGCCCAGAACCCATGAATACCCCACAGCACCGACCAACACCGGTCCCACATGGCAACCCGACAGGACCGGGCCGCCTGAGCCACCCATGGGGCCCAGGCAGAACAGGGATGAGTGAAGCAGAGAGAAAGAGGAGAGGGGGAAAAATAATAAAGGTCTATTTCTGAGGACCGTTTTGAGCCCGATTGCTTTGAAAGGAATCTACATGCTGAGCTCTTGAGCTGCGCAGGTCACGTTCAACTCAAACCTGATGCTGTGTGAACAATATTCCAACACTGCCCACGGAAAAGGGAGTCGGGCCACGCAAGCCGATTAGCGAGAACAGTACAGATGTTCAAAGCACATGTTTATGTACTGCCTAAAAGTGGAGCTCCCAGTGAGCATCTCATGTTGGTAAATCTCAAAGCAGATTAAAAACCATCTATCTTATGTAAATAAAGATGCAGATTTTGTTGTGCAGGGCTCCACTCTGCTCCGCTGCAAACTCTCACTCGGCTTTGAGCGGTCTCCCGCCTGTATTTAGACCATGTAATCCGTGGTGGCACGTGCAATAAGTAAAGGCTTCATCGCTAGTATGGATGCACACATGAACATAAACACACACTGAGATTCTGTATATAACAGGTTGGTTACTGATTTGTGAGTTCTCCATCTGGTGCTGCTCCTCTCGCAGCAGGTGACTGCTACACAAGCTATCATGGTCTGTAGTCAATTTCCAATGCAGACTTGTGTGTGGCGTTTCCAAATCGGGTTTATTCGTGAAACATTTGAGTGACTGTACTTGTATATCACACAAGTTTGTGGTCTTCATAACAAACCTATTCACGGCCAGTTTTCCACTTGGCACACTTTCCACATCAGCACCAGATCGCCACTGAACCCTTTTTCTTGCTTTTCTGACTTTGTGCTTGTAAAGCACCGCTGATTTCATCGTTGGAATCCTCCGATTTGCTGCTGAAATAATTTCCCAGACGTGGATAGTTTTTTCTAAGGTTCATACAGAGATCCAGTTTCTCCACTGTCCGTATTGACTTGAAGACAACTCTTTTTCATCTGAATAAATGCAGGCTAATAAGTATGTTTACATCAGCTACACCTAACTTCTGGTACCTGGCTATCGATGATTGAGGTCACATCCTGGAGTCATATTGGTTGCCCCTGTGCAATAAAATGTGACCTGCTTATGGACTTTTAAAGCTACTTGTGTGAGATGGCTAATCAAGTGACTGCACTTATGTGGTGTTATAATTGGGGCTTGTGCTATCAATATCGATCATGTTTAAATGCTGTACTGGTACCCTTTCACCACAGAACCACCCATCTCACATTTAACAAACATTTCTCCATTTACTAATGTTGAAATAAAATCTGTTGCACTTGGCTAACGTTACACACTTGTGTACATGGCTAACATCAGTCACAAGTGTTCAGCCTAAAGCTGCACTTTTACAGCTGGATGTTTTTGAAAAAAGTCCTTGGAATTTTTGATAGAAAGAGATTTAAATAAGGATACAATGCGTTGAATGTACCACTAAATGTTTTCATGGTGATTTTTAAAACACAGTTTGCTCAGAAGACTGAAACAGCAGTAAAACAGTGGAAATGTATCTCAGTTTCTGTGAGGAACATTAGATGAGATTTTGTAAAGAGTGCATATTTCTCAGGTTTCCTGGGTAATCCACAGTTTCTCTGGGCACTTTGCTTTATTCCCCTCCAGGTTCTGCTGTTCAGCAGTTTAAGTTCTGACTAATCAGTTAAGTTAATGATCCGGAGTCCTTTTTAGGTTGCGTTCCTCTCTGTCCCTCATCGCGGTGTCATTTCCTCTGCAATGGAGTTCTGCGTCTTGTTTTTCTCCTGCACTCCCCCTTTACCATATAAGGTCAGGAGTGTAGAAGCGTGTGTACTCCCACTTTACCATATAAGGTTAGGACTGTAGCGTGTTCAGGCTGAGTTGGCCTGCATTCCTCCCAACTAACAGCAACACTGCCTCCAGGCGCGTGCACTCCTGCCTTTAGAGTGTTACACATAGTGTTCCACATTGTAATGATAAACAGGATTTCCCCCAAAACACTGAAATTAAAACATGTAGAAATACTTTTAACTCGTTTGTTACCTGGCTGTCTGAGCGGCATGCATCGTGTGATCTGCCTTTTCAGAAATTATCTAAGGAATAAAATGCTCTGGGGTCTTCTGTTACAGGAAAATAATCAATACCAGAGTATGACGTGGCCTAACACAAAGCTGGTCAATTTCCCATAACAGCCCATCCCCCAAGGTTGTTTTTTTATTTTTGAAGTGAGAGACTGAAGCTAAAGCATGTTTCCCTTTACTACTGCCTTTAACACCAGCGTGTTCTCTGCTTCTCAATGTCTTATTGAGTAAATCTGTATCCTGTCTGTGTGTTTGTTCAGAGTTTAAGGAGGCCTTCCTGCTGTTTGACCGGACAGGAGATGGAAAGATCAGCTACAGTCAGTGTGGAGATGTGATGCGAGCTCTGGGTCAGAACCCTGTCAATGCTGAAGTGCTCAAAGTGCTTGGAAACCCCAAAGCTGAAGGTCAGACCTAGAAGAACAGCCTGGAGTAATATCAATGCAGAAAGCCGTGATGTAGTTGTCCGCTCTCTGATTTCATTAACCACACACACCTGCTTTCCCTTTTTCACTTATTGCTTTATTTGAACCGCAGCTTCTGTTAGTCTGTCTTGCGTTTTTTTTTTCCTTGCTGATGCTTGTTGTGTTCCTTGTGTCTCCTGTCAAGTTCGCATGCCTGCGGTGTTTGTTGCTTTAACTATCCTGTAGAAAATAAATGTTTCTGCACTTGTATCCATCTTTGCCCCTCCAACCCTGATTAAAAATATTCAGTGGAAATCTGAGGGAGACAGGCACCAGATTCACATCGCTTTTATTATTACTACACTGTTTTGTTATAACTGTTTATATTGTGTGCAGTCTATGGTTTATTTTATCTCAGTTTTGTATGTACATGGAAAATGAGCTTGATGTCATCTAGTTTGCTCCTATTCACGATTTTGGCTCTGCGCGTTAGATCTTGAAACGTGGTCCTGCTGTATCTGGTGATGTTTGGCTGGTTGTTTTACATTGAGTTACGATGTATGCTGTCACAATATCGTTATGCCGTTTACGTCACCACTGTTGCAACGCAAATGTTTCTGCTGTAGTGGGAATCTGAACCAAGTTTTCTGCACGTTGTAATATGTACAGAAAGCGGTTTGGCGTTGTCTTGCTGAAAGAAGGAAGGCCTTCCCTGAAAAAGATTTTGTCTGGATGGCAGCATGTTGCTCTGAAACGTGTTTCTATCATTCAGCATTAATGATGCCTTCCCAGATGTACAAGCTCCCCATGTCATGTGCACTAACGCCCCCTCATACCATCCCAGATGCTAGTTTTTGAGCTTTGCACTGATAAGCTGGATGGTCCCTCTCCTCTTTAGCCTGGAGGATGTGGGGTCCATGACTTCTAAAAAGAATTTCAGATTTTGATTCGTCAGACCTCGGGACAGTTTTCCACTTCCTCGGGACAGTTTTCCACTTCCTCGGGACAGTTTTCCACTTCCTCGGGACAGTTTTCCACTTCCTCAGTCCATTGTAAAAGAGCTCTGGCCCAGAGAAGGTAGCTGTGTTTCTGGATATTGTTTATATCTAGTTTTAACTTGCGTTTTGGATGCGCTAACAAACTGTTTTCAGATGATGGTTTTCTGAAGTGTTCCTGAGCCCATACAGTGATTTCCACTACAGGCACGTGTCTCCTGAGGGCCTGAAGATCACAGGCATCCAATGTCAATTTTCAGCCTGGTCTCTTGCATACAGAGATTTCTCCAGATTCTCTGAATCTTTTAATGATGATATGGACCATAGATGATGTGATCCCCACATTCTTTGCAATTTTACATTTAAAGAACGTTATTCTTAAATTGTTGCACTGTTTGCCCACACAGTCTTTCACAGAGGGTGGGGTTCATCGCTATCTTTACTTCTGAGAGACCCTGCCTCTCTGGGATGCTTTTTTTTTTTAAATTATACCCAATCGTGTTGCTGAACTGTTGCCAATTAACTGAATTGTTGGATTTTAAATTTAAAGGGCATATTCTGGACCTTTTTTATTTTTTTAATATATGAAAGTATGTCCCTTTACACACTCATCCAGAAGGGTAATTTTGCACAAGGCCATCTGTCTACAGCAGAAAAAAATAAAATAAAACGCGTCTGGACGTCACCTGCGGAAGCACCAGCAGGCTGCGCGAGCTTTGCATGGTTTCAGTGCACAGCCTGTGTACACCAAGCGCTTCCATTTCTCTCTCATTGTCCCGTCTTTTGGAAAACAATGAGTACTAATCCCATCAAGATTGGTGTTGCTACACCCTCCTATGATGCATCTGTTAACCATTTTAATAATTACACGATAACGAAGAAATTTGCAGAAAACCACCAGGTCGTTTTCTCATAAACAAACCAGCACTGATTGTAGGATTCAGAGGGAGGCGTCACGAAAATCAATATTTGTTTGCCGGGAAACCCAAATGCCAAGTTTTTTTCAGAGGTGGACGAATTCGCCTCAAATGGCTTGATGTCGGCTGAATTTTTCTGGTATTGCGCATGGTGGAAAAAAAATTGCAGAGAATGCAGAATGTTACAGATATTTGACCAAAGTTTAATATAAAATAGGAGAATTACATTGCTATTGCTCCTGAATTTACCCGTGATATGCACTTTAAACATTACATGTTGAAACCTGTTGCTGGCACTAAATTCAAAATGAGGATAGGTCCCCCCCCCCCCCCCCCCCCCCCCCCCCAGAAAAAAAAATCCTCAGTTTCAACATTTGATGTTTTTTCTTTGTATTATTTTCAATGAAATATGGGGATCCCATGATTTGCAAGTCATAGCACTCTTTTATTTACTTATTACACAGCGTTCCAACATTTTTTGAAATGGGGTTGTAGATGGTGTTAAAGTTCAGGCCAGTAATGTTCCTGATTACTCAGTGTTTGGTCTCAACTATCACTTTCTAGTCATTTGCATATCACATGTAATTGGTCCAAACCTGTAATATAGTGACGGCTCACATGTAGCTTGGCCCCAAAGCAGTTTCACACAGAAATACTGTCTGTTTTAAGTGGAAGAATGTCAGTTTGGTGAAAAGTAAAAATATGAGTAGTGAGATGTTTTTGTTAATGGGTTGTGGTGCACAAACTTGGACTGGGTGTGGCAATGACTACCTCAATATTTGTGTGTGGTTTTTTTTTTTTTTTTTTTTTAGAAATGAATATTAAAATGCTGGATTTTGAGCAGTTCCTGCCCATGCTCCAGGCCATCGCCAAGAACAAGGACCAGGGCTCATTTGAGGACTTTGTGGAGGGTCTGAGGGTGTTCGATAAAGAGGGAAATGGGACAGTGATGGGTGCAGAGTTACGCCACGTCCTCACCACGTTGGGTATCTATCTCTCGTGCACTCTCACAGCTGTCGTCCTTTCCTCTTATACTAGTCACAACAGACTATAGAGGTCCTCCTTCTCTTAGATCATCTTAATATAATGACCTCACACACAACTCATGTGTAGCTCTGCCTCCACAGTCAGTTACACACAGAAGTACTGGAGTCTGTTTAAATGGTGTTGTATTGTTTTCCATTTAAAACATCACTCTTGAGTCAAAAGTACATTTCTGCATCTGGCACTGGCTATCCTTCAGATATTTGTGTCATATGCAGGTGAGAAGATGACGGAAGAGGAAGTAGAAACTCTGTTGGCAGGGCATGAGGATGCAAATGGATGCATTAATTACGAAGGTAAAACGCGCGTGTGTGTGTGTGTGCGCGCGCGTGTGTGAGATACACATGTTAACGTGTGTTTTTTGCTTCCCCCCCTCCCCCCGCCTCGACAGCCTTTGTGCGCCACATCATGGCCGGCTGAGTGTTGGGTACGGACAGTCACCTTGTGTGTGTGTGTGTGTGTGTGTCTCTCTCTCTCTCTCTCTCTCTCTGTCTCTGGGTTTACTGCAGGCTCTTTATCCTATCTTATTCTATAGCATGTAGCATATCTGCTTGTGGCTAGCACAGTGCTAACTGTCTCACTAGCAGGACTGGCTGATGCCCCACCTCTTTCCTCTTCCTGTTGAGTGGTGTGATGCCCACAGTGTCAGGCTGAGTTGGTGGTGTTAGCCCCATGTGTGAGGAATCACTAACACTTTTGTGTTTATTTGTTCAGTATTCCAGGAGTGTGTTCTGGGCCAGTGTCCAAGGACTGTGTTGCGACTTTATATTCCAGAACTGTGTTCCAGTATTCTGGAAGTGTATTCTCAGACTGTAACCCATGACTGTGTTTGGGAATTCCGGTAGTGTATTTTGGGACAGTGTTCTGGTTCTGTATTCCACTTTTGCATTCAAAGATGGTATTTTTGGTCCTGCCTTCTCAGACTGTGTATCCAGGGACTGTGTTCTGGAATTCCTTTCGTGTCGTCTCGGACTGTTTTTCCTAATTGTATTTCATGACTGTAGTCTGGGACTCTTTTCCTGTTCTGTTTCCTGGCGGCTGTGTTCTGGGATTTTCAGTTCACTGTAACTCTGTGCTGTTACTCTCTCTGTGCTGTAATATTGTCTTATACAGGAGTATAGTGTGACTTTAAGGACAACTTTATCACTGTATAAGTAATCAGAGTCTGAAGTTTTAAAACTTTTTTTTCCAAGCCTCAGAAAATGAGGAAACCGTTTAGTAAAGCTAATGATTATTTAAACAAAAAAAGCTAGTGAGCAGTGAGTGCTGGAGTTTATTAGCTAGACATTAACAGGTAGAAATGTGGTGTTTTCACTGAGAGGCATCAGGTGCTAAACACACCTGTGTAATGCAGGCGGAGTTTTCCACAGTGGTGCGGTAAAGATGGTGTTGGAGCTGAACGCGTCAGTATTAAAACTACAGTAGAGAAGAGTATTCCTCAGATAGGACTTGTACTTGCTGTGTGTCTGTCTCTGTGTCCGTCCTTGTATGGATGTGTTCTAACCCCAGCACGTTCCACCTTCCTCTAGTCCTGGATAGTTTTCTCCTCCTGTGTTCAGTTTCTCTCAGCATCCTGCTTCCACTACTTCTGATTGGGTGTTTCCATGGAAAGTGTTTGACAGCCAGAGTACTGTGCATATATTGAGTATACAGGACCTGTTTATATTTGAAATTTCTCACGCGTGTGTCTTCTCCTCCTCCCCCCCCCCCCCCCCCCCCCCCCCCCCCCCATAGAACTCGTCAGGATGGTGATGAGCGGTTGAAGATTTCAGACCCAGTTTTTATTTCACTTTTTTTTTTTGCCTGTTATGCACACGCCCCTCTCATCTGTCCATCGCTATTATTTTTATTAAGTGCCTTCAAGCTGTTTAATTTCTTCACCGTTCCTGATTCAGTTAGTTTTTCTCCAGTGTTTCACTCGGAGAGCAGATATTGTGTTTAAATTCTGTGACTATTTAAAATAAATGTAGTTCTGCAGCCGTTCCACAGGAGCAGTGTCTGTGTTCAGAGAATCTTCCTTCATACACTGCAGCAATACAGTTGAAAGTAGTTCTGGTTACTTGACACTTCCCTGAAATTTGTGGTATCCCTGCACCTTCAGAGACGCACAGCTGGAAAAGTAGTTCTATCTCTGATCTTTTGCTTCATTTATACTCAAATACCTTTTTAACTGAAGACTTCATCAGTGTGAAGATCCAAATGTTCATCATCTGCCTTGTACACTTCCAGTCTGAATGTGTTGGGGGGACCACTGCAGTAGGGCTTTAACACCATGACCCTCCTATAGTGTTTTTTTTTTTATTTTTTTATTTATAGCATCTCATGAGTCCAGCGTGTGTAAACGTGCATGTTTTAATTCGCTGCACCTGACAGGGTGATGTATTTATACTTGCACTTCCATCAGTATTTTGCTTTATTCTCCTCACCACTGTCATATTCAACTGTAAATTAATAAATACTGAGGTTTCAGAATAACTGGGTATTTGTGTGTGGCTGTTCATGATATGAATGTTTTGGTTCCTCTGTACTTTTAGTGAAGTTTGTTTAATCTTCTGATGGGATCCTGTGCACTTGCATTGCATGTCTTGCATTGACCTTCTATGGTAAGTTAGAGAGCAGCACTAATGGGTGTTCACACTTGCTTGATCATGAATGCTGTTAGAATTTTAAGTACTGCTTCAGACTCCTCGCATAATGCCCTGTTTCTGTGTTTTATAAACTAACCCTCAGGTGCAAAATGATACTGAGTTGTGACTGGAGGTGGCGAGTACTGAACTACATGTACTTTCCTTATGGTACATGGTTTAGTGTAACAGTACTCTCTTGAGTGTAATTAAATCGTAGGACTTTTTTTTTTTTTAAATAAGTGTTAGACTACAAATTATCTATTTAACTCCAGGAGACAGTCAGACAAATACACAATTAAAATTGAGTATAAATCCTGATAAATCTACACTTCAGGTGTGAACTGTTTGTTTTATTCAGGAGCAGTGGTGTGTGAGACAGATGAACAGCCCTGATCCAGGTTATTGGCTGTCTACGGGTTTAAAAGCACCAGCATGACACTGACCTGTAAATTACACAAGCCTAAACCCGTTGAGCTCAACACCCAACCTGTGTCGGGGGGAACGGGTCGGCAGGTAAACCGTCAGTGAGCTGTTTGAGCTGGACAAGATGTAAGAGCTGCTCCAGCCTGTAGATAAGGGGCGTCTTTGGTAGAAACTTATGAATTAATAGGAGGTAATGAGCCTTGTGAGGTGAAACTGCAGCAGTGCTTTAGCCATCTGGTCAGCTGATATTGAAGGTTCATGTCGGCCCACTGTGGTAGTTAACAGAATAGAAACTGGAACTGTTTGGTTAGTTCTGTGAATTGTACATGTATTAAGTTTAAGTAATTTACTTGGTAGTTTTTCGTCCGATAGTATTTTACCCTTAGTGCAGTAATGTTGATTGCTACTTTTACTCAAGTGAGCGATTACTCCAGCAGCAGTGCTGTGACTGTGTTCTGTGCCTTTCACACCACTGTTAGTGCTGGACTCTGTGGGGTTTCTACAGCTTGCTGTCTAACTGTGATGGTTTCTCCTTCAGCAGGGAGAGGTCTTTAGCTCTACAGGGTTTGTATACACACCAGTTCTGAATCCTACCAAAATGCTACAGTGGGTCACAACTTTAATACATACAAACTAGCCCTAAGAAAAGTAGAATTTGAGTCAAAAACTGTATTCTTGAACAAAAACTTTTTTTTTCACCATTCTGACACTAGTTTATTTTCTGTTTTCTTTGACAAATCCCTACTGCCTCTTTAAATGGTTTAATCCCTGCAGGTTAATGCGAATCAAATAACTACCTGTGTGTCAGTTGCAAATATTAAAATGCTTTAAAAAAAATCACAATTGTGCATTTTTTGAAAATCCACACCCAAAAGCCAATACTTATGAAATTATAATTTTACTTATGAAATTGTCTATGATCAGTCCTGAACTCAACACGACAGGAAATAGCTTTCTATCAGTAAAGTTAATATTTGATTTTTCAGTGAGTGTGGATTTTAAATTCAGTAGCTTTTTTTAAGAAATTTGTGAACTTTATGGCTTAAAATCTGAAGTACAGTTGTTTAAAAAAAATAGCAGTACATCAGTAACATGAACCACTTATTAGTAGTAGTGGTAATTCTGCATGGCAAATAATTTCCTTGTAGCTGTAGTAGTGTAACTGAAAAACAGACCCAATTGTCCTGACATGTATGCTGCCTGTTCTGAGAAATTGACTTTCATTGAAAGGGGTGTGGGCAGTGTGGCGTTTGAAAGGAGTCATTCATTCTGTGGGGAAAAAAACAAAAACCAGGTGTCCTTACTCCTTTTTATTCAGGAAAAAGGGAAGCAAATGTTTCACACACTGTTGTAAAATGTACTTCCTTCTTTGGAGGCTTTGAAACACAAAACACACCCGCACAGAAGACCACTCCTCCCCTGGATGAACAGGCCATATGTCTGGATCCAGCCAGTGTGGAGAGGAGCCTCTTCAGGATCAACCCATGTAAGGCAGCTGGACCAGACAACATACCTGGTCATGTTCTGAAGGACTGTACCATGGAGCTCAGGGATGTCCTTGCTGACATCTTTAACATCTCCCTGAACCAAGCTGTTGTCCCCATGTGTTTCAAAGCTACAACCATAATTACCAGTGCCAAAGAAGCCCCTCCCATCTAACTATAACAACTATCGGCCCATAGCACTGACTTCCATCATCATGAAGTGCTTTGAGTGACTGGTCATGCAAAACAAGTCCATTCCCCCTCCCTCTCATGACCTGTCCCAGCTAATACAAAAACTTGGACATTTGGGACTCAACACCTCTCTTTGTAACTGGGTGCTGGACTTTCTTACAGGGAGGCCACAGAACGTGTGGGTCAGCAGTAACACCTCCAGGACCATCATGCTGAGTACAGGGGCCCCACAAGGGTGTGTGCTCAGCCCGCTGCTCTTCACCCTGCTGACCCATGACTGTGTACCAATCTACAGCACCAACCACATCAAGTTTGCGGATGACACAACTGTGGTGGGCCTCATCACCAACAACGATGAAGCCAACTACAGGAATGAGGTGAGCCAACCGGTTGTGTAGAGTAAAGACGACAATCTCTCTTCCTGAACATGGAGAAGACCAAAGAGATTGTGGTTGACTTCAGGAGAGGTCACTCCCAGCATCCCACTCTGACCATCAATGGTCCTGCAGTGGAGAGGGCGAGCAGCACCAATTTCCTAGGGGTGCACATCGCTGAGGACTCTCCTGGTCCAACATCACCACATCGCTGGCCAAGAAGGCTCAAATTCACCTCTACTTCCTCCACAAACTGAGTGCACAAGTCCCCCCCAAATCATGTGCTCATTCTACAGGGATGCCATTGAGTGTCCTCACTGGCTGCATCACTGCGTGGTACGGAGGCTGCAGTGCCTCCTGCCGGAAGACTCTGCAATGCATAGTGAACACGGCCAGCAAGATCGTTACCCCTCAGCCCTCCCTTACGGACATCCATCACTCCCGTCTCACCCGCAGAGCCCTCAGCATCGCTTGTGACACCTCCCACCCTTCACACTCTTCAGCCTCCTGTCCCCAGGGAAAAGACATGTAGTTAGGTTGACGTGGGGTGGCCTTGGGCTGAGGTGCCTGACCTGCGACTGCTCCCTAGGTGCTCTGGTATGGCTGCCCACTGCTCTGAGTGTGTGCACGCGTGTATGTGTGTGTTTTCATGGCTTCAGATGGGTTAAATGCAGAGGATGAATTTCACTGTGCTTGAAGCGTGCGTGTGACAAAGGTTTCTTCTAAAAGGTACCGGAGCCTCCGGGTCCGCTCCACAAGACTGCTGAACAGCTTCATTCACCAGGCAACAAAAACCTGAAACATGCAGAAGAAAATAAACAGCTACTATTAAAAACAGAAGAATAGTCAGAATGACAAAGATTCAGCCAATCATCACCTCCAGCAAGATCAAAGGTTATCTCATATCTATAAGTACTGTTACACGTGATCGAAGCTCCACTATCACCAAGAAGCCCCATTGTGGAAAAAAATGGCAGGTGCAGAATCTAAGATTTGCCAAGGAACACATCGATTGGCCCAAAGAGAAATGGTGCAACATTTTGTGGACTGATGAGAGTAAAATTATTTTCAGGGCTTGTGGTCATTGACAGTACGTCAGATGAGCCCCGGGTTCTGAATTCAAGCCTCAGTACACTCTGAAGCATGGTACGGGGCTGCTTTTCATACTCTGGTGTTGGGCCAGTTTATCGTATCCCAGGGATCAGTTTGAATGCAACAGAATACTTGAAGAGCTTGTTCCCACATGCCGAAGAGGAAATGCCCTTGAAATGGGTACTTTCAACAAGACAATGGCCCCAAACACACAAGTCGGTGAGCAATATCTTGGTTCCAGACAGAAAGGATGAAGGTAATGGAGTGGCAGCTCAATGCTCTGACCTTAACCCCACTGAAAACCTGTGCGGGGCCATTTAAAAGTGCAGTTTCTAAAGAAAAATCCCCAATGTTCACAGGACCTGTGGAATGGAGTTGGTTCATCCTGGGCTGAAATACCTGTTTTATAGGTGGCAGAAGCACAGCAGTTACCGAAAATAGTTGTTGTGCAACTATTACTCAGTTTGAGAAAAATGTCAACTGTTTTTTTTTTTTGAACAGATTAATATCCTTTTCTTTGCTTCCTGTAAAATAACATTGTCAAGTCTGTGTGAATGCTTTGATTTGGAACTGAATGCATAAAGTTTCCAGTACACTTGAAATATGGGAATGAGAGCTATTCAAAATATTTCATTTTATTCCCCTTTTTAATGCACTATTTATTTAAACACAGCTGTAGCGAG
This sequence comes from Neoarius graeffei, assembly GCF_027579695.1. Lineage (NCBI taxonomy): Eukaryota > Metazoa > Chordata > Actinopteri > Siluriformes > Ariidae > Neoarius > Neoarius graeffei. The sequence continues at coordinate 116,152,622 of NC_083572.1, read as the reverse complement.
GAAAGCGTCCACTGCTATTAGTTTTTTTTTCAATTGCTTACACACGCAACCTTTTATATATTACACTATTTCTAAACTGTCACTCAAACTTCAGAACTCCACCTCAAATCAGCAAAACCATAAACTAATTCTCAGCTGACACAGTTTTCAGTTTAGCTATTCACTTTCTGCAAATCAATACACACAATTCTCTACCTAACACACGAAAATCTAACAGGAAGTAACTTGATTTCCTATTTCAAACACAACCAATCAAAATGCCACACTTATTCATCAGTGCTTCAGACTGTGTCCTCATATGTGCAAACAATAATTGCTTTAATGAACACCAACCAATCACTGCCTGTCATAGGCCTATAAACAGGGTAAAGGTCAAGTTATCAGTCTTGAACAATGGATAACAACAATGCAGAGAGAGCCAGGGGAGTCAGAGGAAGGCACAGAGGTCGACTAGAGGTTCGTGGAGGACGCTTTGGAAGGGGAGCAGGACGAGGACGAGTTGGAGGAGGAAGGAACGAAGAACCAAGAAGAATAGTCTCTGATGAGATTAGGGCTACTCTGATTGATCACGTGATCAATCATGGGTTGACCATGAGAGAGGCTGGACTCAGAGTCCAGCCCAACTTGAGTCGATTTACAGTGGCAGCCACAATTTGAACTTTTCGAAATGAGAACAGGTATGCAACAATCAACAGTACTGTAATGTACATGTAATAGCCATTCCTGCATAGCTGTAAAATACATGTATACTATTGTAGCTCCAAACATCCATTTTACTGCACTACACTGTATGAATGGTCACAGGGCAGCACAACCTTGACTTTATACAGCACTCTTACAGTACTACTGTATTTCTGAATTTTCTAGAGTGGAAAGACAACAGCATCATGGAGGACGAGGTCGTATATTTTCACAAGCACAGGATATCGCAATTGTGAATATGGTTTTGGCAAATAATGCCATTAGAATCCGTGAGATTCAAAATCATATTTTGGAAGACATCACCATATTCAACAATATTGATGCTGTTAGTCTATCTACGATACATTGGGTCCTCTAGAGCAATCAGTTACGGATGAAGCAGCTGTACAGGGTCCCATTTGAAAGGAACTGTGACAGAGTCAAGAACCTGCGGCATGACTATGTGGAGGTATGTACATAGTACTGCCAGTACATCAGACTTTCACCTGCTGAGACAGACTATTGTATCGTGCGTATCCTAATCTATTCTTTTGTCCAATACAGAGAATTTTGGAGATGGATGTCCACTCCATCCTCCATGAATACATTTATGTGGGCGAGGTGGGATTCAACCTCACAAAGTCAAGCTGGAGGGGGAGAAACATCATTGGACAGAGGGCAATTGTCAATGTCCCAGGCCAACGTGGAGGAAATGTCGCCATGTGTGCCGCCATAATGCAGAATGGTGTCCTGCACCACCATGCAACACTTGGCCCCTATAACACTGGTCATATCCTAACATTTCTGGACAATATTCATGGTATTCTTGCTCCAAAGGAAGAGAATCCAGAACAGGCAAGATTTGTGGTTATATGGGATAATGTCAGTTTTCATCGCTCCCAGCTGGTCCAGAATTGGTTTGTCAACCATCCCCATTTTTCTGTTGTCAACCTGCCTCCATATTCACTATTTCTTAACCTGATCGAAGAATTCTTCTCAACATGGCGTTGGAAAGTGTATGATCATCGTCCCTATGCCCGCCTTGCACTTCTCCAGGCAATGGAGGAAGCATGTGGTGACATTGATGCTGCTTCTATCCAAGGTTGGATACACCACACAAGATGATTCTTTCCTCGATGTTTGGCAAGAGAAAATATAGCATGCGATGTTGATGAAATATTGTGGCCAGACCCAGCCCGGAGGAGAGATTGATCCTAAATACACACCCAACTTGCTCTCCCCATCAACACACACACACTTTTTCATACATGTCTATTTTTTGGTTGCTGTATCATCATATGTGGTGGTTGGTGTACTTTGCTTTCTTTTTTTCTTATATGCTGTACAATACTGCATTCACAACAGCAACCGATTTATTCAGAAAATTTAATATTTTTGGTTCCAATATTGCTTGTATTGACTTCTATTTGCCTCGTCTCGTCTTCTTCCGCTTTATCCGGGACCGGGTCGCGGAGGCAGCAGTCTAAGCATGGAAGCCCAAACTTCCCTTTCCCCAGACACCTCGGGAAGAACACCGAGGAGTTCTCAGGCCAGCCAAGAGACATAGTCCCTCCAGCGTGTCCTGGGTCTTCCCCAGGGCGTCCTCTCGGGGGGACATGCCTGGAACACCTCCCCAGGGAGGCGTCCAGGAGGCATCCAAAAAAGATGCCCGAGCCACCTCAGCTGATTCCTCTCGATGTGGAGGAGCAGCGGCTCTACTCCGAGCTCCTCCCGAGTGACTGTGCTTCTCACCCTATCTCTAAGGGAGCGCCCAGCCACCCTGCGAAGGAAACTCATTTCAGCCGCTTGTATCTGCGGTCTTGTTCTTTCGGTCATTACCCAAAGCTCATGACCATAGTTATTGGACTTCCATCTATTCTTATTGGACTTCTGTGCTAGTCACGGTTTGTCCATAACAAACACCATGTTCGAGCATAGGGGTGTCCATAAGTGCACGTGGCGCCAGGACACCTTAGGTCGGAGCTCGATGATAGACTTTGTTGTCGTTTCATCTGATCTCCGGCCCTATGTCTTGGACACTCGGGTGAAGAGAGGGGCTGAGCTGTCAACTGATCACCACCTGGTGGTGAGTTGGATCCGCTGGCGGAGGAGGAAGCTGGACAGACCTGGCAGGCCCAAACGTATGGTGAGGGTCTGCTGGGAACGTCTGGCCGAGCACTCTGTTGGGGAGGTCTTTAACTTCCACCTCCGGGAGAGCTTTTCCCAGCTTCCGAGGAAGATGGGGGACATTGAGTCTGAGTGGACCATGTTCTCTACCTCCATTGTGGATGCAGCTGTTCGGAGCTGTGGCCGCAAGGTCTCCGGTGCCTGTCGTGGCGGCAATCCCCGAACCCAGTGGTGGACACCGGAAGTAAGGGATGCCGTCAAGCTGAAGAAGGAGTCCTATCGGGCCATGTTGACCTCTGGGACTCCGGAGGCAGCTGACGGGTATCGGCAGGCCAGGCGTGCTGCAGCTCGGGCAGTTGCGGAGGCAAAAACTCGGAACTGGGAGGAGTTCGGGGAGGCCATGGAGAAGGACTATCGGTCTGCCTTGAAGAAATTCTGGCAAACCATCCGGCACCTCAGGAGGGGGAAGCAGTACTCTGCCAACATTGTTTACAGTGCGGGTGGGGAGCTGTTGACCTCGACTGGGGACATTGTCGGGCGGTGGAAGGAATACTTTGAGGATCTCCTCAATCCCATGTCTCTCCCATGTCATGTCTTCCATTGAGGAGACTGAGGCTGATGACTCAGAGGTGGACTCGTCCATTACCCAAGCCGAAGTCACTGAGGTGGTTTGCAAGCTCCTCGGTGGCAAGGCACCAGGGGTGGATGAGATCCGCCCTGAGTATCTCAAGTCTCTGGATGTTGTGGGGCTGTCTTGGTTGACACGCCTCTGCAACATCGTGTGGTGGTTGGGGACAGTGCCTCTGGAGTGGCAGACTGCGGTGGTGGTCCCTCTTTTTAAGAAAGGGGACCGGAGAGTGTGCTCCAATTATAGGGGAATCACACTGCTCAGCCTCCCAGGGAAGGTTTACTCCAGGGTACTGGAGAGGAGAATTCGGCCGATAGTCGAACCTCGGATCCAGGAGGAACAATGCGGTTTTCGTCCTGGTCGTGGAACACTGGACCAGCTCTATACCCTTCATAGGGTGCTCGAGGGTTCATGGGAGTTTGCCCAACCAGTCCACATGTGCTTTGTGGATCTGGAGAAGGCATTCGACTGTGTCCCCCGTGGTATTCTGTGGGGGGTGCTTCGGGAGTATGGGGTTCGGGGCTCTTTGCTAAGGGCTGTCCGGTCCCTGTATGCACGGAGCAAGAGTCTGGTTCGCATTGCCGGCAGTAAGTCAGACCTGTTCCCAATGCATGTTGGACTCCGGCAGGGCTGCCCTTTGTCACCGGTTCTGTTCATAATTTTTATGGACAGAATTTCTAGGTGCAGCCAGGGGCCGGAAGGAATCCTGTTTGGGAACCACAGGATTTCATCTCTGCTTTTTGCGGATGATGTCCTGTTGGCTTCTTCAGACCAGGACCTCCAGCATGCACTGGGGCGGTTTGCAGTCGAGTGTGAAGCGGCTGGGATGAGAATCAGCACCTCCAAGTCAGAGGCCATGGTTCTCGACCGGAAAAGGGTGGCTTGCCCTCTTCAGGTTGGTGGAGAAGTCCTGCCTCAAGTGAAGGAGTTTAAGTATCTCGGGATCTTGACATCTATCTTTTTGCATAATACTGTATTTTCATTCTTGTATGGCAATATATAAAAAAAAGAGCTTTAAATTTAGAGCAACAGTGTGTAAATGATATACACACGTATGTGATACTATGGGAAATGTGTTTATGATGTGAGACAAATGCTTGCTTTTGAGGTGTGTTTAGAATATTCTGAATACTGTTTCATTTCGCAGGAGACAGCGCGCTTTTTGCATTTCGTGTGAGCAATAGTTGGATTTGTTTGTAAAGTTTTGAGAAAAAGACATAGAGCTTTGAAAATGTGTGTAAGCAGTTGAAAATAACTGTAATCAATGGTAAAGGTTTAGTGTGCTCTTACTGCTCCCCCTAGTGGTGTTCACTTGTTAGTGCACCTCTCATCCTGCTGCTTCTTGAAAACAAAATAAACAGTTTATGGGGGAAATATTTAGCTAAAAGTCCCTTATTCATTCTTTCCATTTCTTATTTTTTTATGCTCTAATTCCTGAGGATTTCTTTTTGTTTCCTCTTTTTTTCTTTGGAATTCCATCTCTGAAATTCCATCACTTTCAGCTTCATGGATATACAAACATCTTTTAGATTAGATAAAACTTATTGATCCCTTTGGGAGGGTTCCCTCAGGGAAATTAAGATTCCAGCATCATTGCAGATAAACAGAGAAAAGAGAGGGAAAACTTCTAGATAAGTTAAAATAAAGTATTTACATATACAAATATAAAAGAATAAGATATGGGGAAGGGGGGGAGAAGTGGGGTTAGGGTAAGTGTATGTGTTTTGGGGGGGGGGGGGGAAGCAGGAGAGATATTGCACATTATCCGGTATTGCTTATTGTTAGGCTAGGCTACTGCTCCTTCCCGTCCTCTGTCCTCCTGTTCCCCCCCCCCCCCCCAGAGAGGAGTTGTACAGTCTGATGGCGTGAGGGACAAAGGAGTTTTTGAGTCTGTTTGTCCTGCACTTGGGAAGGAGCATTCTGTCACTGAACAGGCTCCTCTGGTTGCTGATGACGGTGTGCAGCGGGTGAATAAAATTTTACCTGAATAAAATATAGAGGATATTACATGGTGGCACGAAGATATGAAGTTTATCTTTGAGTGAACAAGTGAAAAATATTTTTCAACACAAAAAGATAAACTTTGTATCTTCGCACCACCGTGTAATGTTCTTTATATTATATGGACACATCCACAAAAAATGCGCAACTTGGTTTTAATTTTTAACTGGTTCACCATTTTGGCAACGTGCATCTAGTCAGCGGGAAAACAGTGGGAGTGACGTCATTGGCATGAACTATTGGGAATTATTATACATATAGGACACTTTTTTGATGGAATAAAAACATGTTCTATTCCCTTCTCTGTCACGGTCCTGGGGGCCTGCACCCCACTAGGACAAGGAACTGTATAACCTTGTCAAGGTGTGACAGCTTGTTCCCACCTGGTGTCTGCCTGGATCTGACACATGGGAGACCTGTAACCTTTGGGGGGGGGGGCCTTATGACACCAGGGAGGTACTAATTAGCAGTTCTGCCCAAACATCCCACCATAGCTGGTTAGGCACCAGGTTAGTAGCGCCTGACCCTGTAAAAATCCCAAAATGCTACGGAAACAGCAAGTGAAAGTCAAAGAAGAAAATGATGGACAAAATCCTGTAATGAAAGCCATGAGGAAGTTAGGGCCTCGAAGTGTTGGATTCTGAGTGCCAAAAGGATAACGCAGATTGGAACCTGGAATGTGCAAAAACTATACCAAAGTGAGAAGATGGCCCAATTGCTAAGGGAATTTGATGAGTACCAGCTAAACATCCTGGGAGTCAGTGAGATGAGGTGGACAGGCAGTGGGAAGTTGTGCAACAATGGCAGGACCATACTCTTCAGGTCATGAAGATCAACACTTCCGTGGAGTTGGCATGGTGCTGGACAGAGAGGCCTCTAAGCACACTCATTGGATGGAAACCAGTTAGCGATCGCATCATTACAGCATGTTTTCAGTCGAGTTATGTGAAGACAACCATCATCCAAGGATATGCTCCAACGGAAATTGCTGAGGATGAAAGAGACTGATTCTACGAACAGCTGCAAGACACCTTCAACAACATTCCCAGCCATGACTTGACAATCCTTATAGGCGACCTAAATGCTCAAATTGACAATTGTAGGTTAGATTTTGAAAGTGTAGTCGGACCTTACGGGACAGCACGGAATACAAATGACAGTGGGGAATGCCTCCTACTGTTCTGCAACATTAACAGCCTCAACATCGGCAACACTTACTTCCAATGCAAGACCATTCACCAGAAAATCTGGAGATCACCAGATGGGCCAAGCAGCAATGAAATTGATTTACATCTGTATCAGCCAACGCTGGAGGTCAGCATTACTTGATGTCAGAGCATACAGGAGCGCAGATGTTGGTTCAGACCACCACCTACTGTATGCCAAAGTGAAGCTGCAGCTAAAGAAACTCACAAGGAAGAAGAAAGTGAAACCCTATGCAACTGAAAAGCTTAAAGACCCTGCTGTCAGTCAACAATGCCAACTCAAACTCCAAAATAGATTCCAACAGCTGCAAGAGATGGGACCCGATCTGGAAAACAAATGAGCACTTTTCAAGGAAGCAGTCACAAAAAGTGCTGATGAAACCATTGGGAGAAGGCAAGGATCACAGAAAGAACAGTGGATACTGGAACCAACTTGGAAGATTATAGATGAGTGGAAGAAGGTGAAAGGTTACAGAGATGGGGCAAAAACAGAAGAAGAGAAGGAACAGGCAGACAACCACTACCGGGCACTTGACTGTCAAGTAAAGAAGAGCTGCCGTGTAGATAAGAGGTGCTGGTTGGGGGGGGGGGAAGGGTGCTGAAGCAGAGGAAGCAGCTAGCTGAAATGATACAAAGACACAGGTCCCATTATATGATATGATACAAACGGGTACCAGGAGTAACTCAAATGTTCCTATTAGGACAAAATTGGGAAGACCCTGGTAACAACTGAAGAACAAGTTCTATGTTGGATGGAATACTTCTGAGAAGCATTAAACCAGCCAACACCAACCACCCTGTATGATTTTTGAGGCAGAAGAAGCAACAGAGACACTGGAGGTCTGTGAGGAACCAATCAGGGAGGAGGAGATTGCTGAAGTGATAAAAGCAATGGACAATAAGGCAGCCAGATTGGATGAAGTTTCAGCAGAGATGCTAAAACATGGTGGACAGAATACAGTGGAAATGCTGACCAAGCTGTTCAACTTTTGCTGGCAAAAAGAACAGGTCCCTCAAGACTGGCAAGATGGAGTGATTGTAAAACTCTCAAAGAAAGGCAACCCTTCAAACTGCAACAACTGGCGTAGCATCAGTCTCCTATTCATTCCTGGAAAAGTGTTCTGCACTGTACTTCTAAAGCGACTGAGGTGAGCTGTCGACTGCTTACTGCGAGAAGTGCAAGCTGGCTTCTGAAACAACCGTTCATGCACAGAACAAATCTTCACACTTTTGAAACATCGTTGAGCAATGCCTTGAACATCAAAGACCACTAGTGTTAAATTTCATTGATTTCAAAAAGGCATTTGATAGTATTCACAGGGAATCTCTCTGTAGGGTTGTCCTTTCATACGGTGTCCCAAGATGTTTTGTGAACATTTTCAAGAGCCTTTATACCAACTCAAGATGCTGTGTTAGAACAGAAGAGGGCACAACAAACTTCAACATCAAAACTGGTGTGAGACAAGGATGCATCCTTTCCCCATTCCTGTTCCTATTGGCAATCGACTTTGTCCTGAAGACCACAAGTGATTACACGGAGGGAATACCATGGATAGAGGAAGCAAGACTGTCCAACCCTGACTTCGCTGATGACATTGCCCTGCTGTCTGAAAACAGAGATGACCTCCAAAGCCTCATGATAAAACTTGAACAATTCTCTGGAAAGGTAGGGCTGCATGTGAGCACGGAGAAGACAAAGGCAATGAGGGTGGACAGCAACAACAGCCAAGCCCTAGTCTGTATTAGTGTCAACAATAGCTTCATCAAAACCGTTGACCAGTTCACCTATCTTGGCAGCATGGTAGCCAACGATGGCGAAGTAGAGCCTGATGTCAACTGCAGAATTGGTAAAGCAGCTACAGTATTTAAACGAATGAACACCATTTGGACAGCAAAGACCATAGACTGTGACACAAAACTCTGACTCTACAACAGCATAGTTATCCCCAGAGCTATCTATGCCAGTGAGACCTGGAAGCGTACAGCCTGTGTAAGCAAAAAGCTGGATGTCTTTCACCAAAGAAGCCTGAGGAAGATCCTAAGTCTTTTACCTAGAAAGATGGCGCCAGTGAGGCAGGCAGCTGTCGTACCTGCTCCAGTCGTTTTTGCGTATTTAGCGTTATTATTTTAAGCTTTTTTGCACAGCCTACACTCTAACTATGTACACCAGACAGACTCTGATAGACATTGGAGCAAAGTGCAGTGGTTTTTCATTTTTAAGGGAATTCAGCTCCACACTACTGGACGAGATACTACGGGGGTCCAACAACAATGGAGGACATGCCAAGTTCAGGCCAAGGAAAAGACCCAGAGGCAAATGAGCGGGAATCAGGAACCGGCTGAGGAGAAGGGCACATCGTCCATCTCTGCCTAGCATTCTGCTAGCCAACGTCCAGTCCCTGGAAAACAAGCTCGACGACCTCAGGGCTAGACTCAAATACCAGCGGGATATACGAGACTGTAATGTTATTTGTCTGTCTTGAGTCATGGCTGTCCCTCTCGGTTCTGGACCATGCTGTGCAACCGACGGAGTTTCTGTCAGTCTACCGCATGGACCACACCGAGGAGTCAGGCAAGTTGAGAGGAGGGGGGAGTTTTTTTTTTTTTTTAAATGGTCAACAACAGATGGTGTGATCCCAGGAACATAACACCCTTAACCCGTTCCTGCTCACCCAACTTGGAGCTCCTAACTCTCAAATGCCAGCCATTCTATCTCCCTCGAGAGTTCTCGTCAGTCATCTTTAGCGCCGTTTCTATCCCACCTAAAGCGGCCACGGACACTGCCCTATCTGAACTTCACGAAGCCCTCTCCAGCTATGAGATTAATTACAGGGACTCAGCTCTCATAATAGCTGGCGATTTCAATCGAGCCAACTTAAGGATAAGTCCAGACCTCCGGCAACATATCACTTGTCCTATCAGAGGAAGCAAGACTCTAGACCACTGCTACTCGCCGTTCAAAGAGGGCTATAAAGCTACATCTCTCCCCCCGGTAAGTCGGATCACTCTGCTGTTTTCCTTATGTCTAAGTACATTAAAAAAACAAAGTGAAAGCCCTGGCATGCAGGGAGGTGACGTGATTGGTCAGACTATCAGTGGCGATCTTACAAGATGCACTCAACATCACCAACTGGGATTTGTTCCGGCACAGCTCAGGTGATGACATCAACGTGTTTATGGAAGTGGTGGTGGGATTCATTGGGAAGCTAGCAGA